>NW_021681000.1:313-171909 GCF_001412515.2 Diachasma alloeum
ATAAAAATACAACTGCGTGAAACACACAGGCGTATAAAAATGCAACTGCGTGAAACACACAGGTGTATAAAACTTCAACTGCGTGAAACACAGAGTAGTATAAAAATACAACTTCGTGAAACACATGGTAGTATGAAACTTCAACTGCGTGAAACACACAGTAGTATGAAACTTCAACTGCGTGAAATACACAGCAGTATGAAAATTCGGCTGCGTGAAACACAAACTTCACGCATGCGTGGAGTGTATGGAGTGTACGGGAGTGATTCACGCAATGGTGCGAATAGTCACGGCCTTTAAAATTCTACAGGTTTTGGCTATAAATCGCCAAAATCTGGCAACCCTGCACATGGGCAAAAATAATTTGTTTTCCTTAGGGATTTCGGAAAATATGGTGTTCTGAAAACTAGTGTCCCTAGATCCCCCGAAGACTTCAAAATTTCATCGGAGTCCCCCCTTAATTAATAATCAATTGTTAAAAGTTGAAGATTTCAAACGCTTTGAAATCACTATAGACGTCACACAGTTCATTTCATTGGGATAATGTGCAAATATAGATTTTCCATTTGTTTTCGCGGAATGTTAACAAAGATGTTGTGAAAGTCTCTGTGACACTTTTATTACTTTTTTTATCTGATTTTTGTAGAAAGTAATCAGTACGGTTACAGTCTGTGAATACAATAACTGGGTGATTTTTTTTCAGTAATTTAATGGGGCAATTAAGGTATTTTCAGACAAGTAATTGAGAATTGCATCAAGAATATTCAAAAATATTGAGAATGGGTTTTTTCTTTAAACTGTTTTTCAATATCTTTGGGTAAATGTCAGAACTTCATTTTGCAATGATTTTATCATAAATAAAATTAAATTCAACGTTTAATTTTTAACTTTTCCGTATTTTAATCTGATTTTGCAGTTCAAACCGCTAGAGAGGACATATTTGGAAAGTGGCTTGTTGGCTCTTCTCGAAAAATAAGGTCGTGTTGATAAAAAGCCGGTAAAGGTACTTTTTTCACGTTTTTTGATTAAATCTTGGATGATTAAAAATCTCGGATTCCATGTATCACACATTCGTGGATTAAAATCGAAATGATTGAGAAAAATCAATATGCTAAAATAAAATTTAGATGATGTGGTTGATAGTAATTTTCTATTCTATTGGATCACCCAATTCGATTAAAAAATGGCCCCCTTTGGGCCTCTTTAATTGTCAACAATTCTTAATTCAATGACGAAAAGTGGTATTTTTTTAATAAAAAATTCTGTCGCCTGCCCCTCGTAACAAGTCAAACAGTCACAACAGGCACGTGGATCTGCTCCGAAAAATTGAAATTAATCTGTAAAACTCTAAAAAATTCTAGCAACAAATTTGTTCTCCATATTCAATAAAAATATTGTTCATTTCACTGATCGCACATTTACGAATTAGAAGTGCCATGTTTTGAAAAAATCTACCAATATTGATGATAATTTTTCCTTTTATTTTCCTCTCACAATTTTATTTAAAAAATGTATTAAAATGAAATCTTTTGCCTTCTTTAAATGTTAAAAATTCATTGAATCATCAACGAAACTAGATGTTTTTTTAATAAGAATTTCTTTGCCTTGTCTTTGTGACGAGTCTATCCTAAATTTAATGAATAAATTTTGTTGAGTTATGAATATTTATTAACCAGTCATCACAATAAACTCGCGAATCTGCTCCCAAAAATCGAAATTGACATCTAAAACGCCAAAAAATTCTGTCAACAAATTTGTTCTCGCAATTTTATTTGAAAAATTGCATTAAGATGCATTCTCATGGCTTCTCTAGATGCTAAAAACTCACTGAATCATCAACGAAACGAAATTTTTTCTTCATAAGAATTCCTTTGCCTTCCCTTTGTGACGAGTCTATCCTAAATTTAATGAATAAATTTTGTTGAGTTATGAATATTTACTAAACAGTCAAAATTGTCAATTCCCCTCCACTCTTTAATCCAAACAGTCACAATAAACTCGGGAATCTGCTCTCAAAAATCGAAATTGACATGTAAAACGCCAAAAAATTCAATCAACAAATTTCTTCTCCCTGTTCAACAAAAATCTTATTCGCCACGCATTGCATGAAGTAATAATCGTAATCCTGGTGCATTCTGAGGAATAATAACTCCGATCATCACACATCCCTGAATTAAAATCGAGCCGTAACAACAAAACGAGAAATGCGAGGCGTCAGCACGTGGCACATGACACCCAGAATATCCCCCCCTCCCCCGAGTCCAACCGCCTCAATAGTACCAGCATAAACCCTTACCTGTCGGTGTTTCCTCGTTCCCCTGGACGTAATCCACTAGATAGGGCAACAGAGCTGCAGCGAATCTCACCGCAGTGGCTAAATTTCCCATTTTCTAGTCCACATTATTTTCTCACTGTGTTATTATTCCGTTTCCATTCCACTTATCAATTGACTTTATTTTACTTGTCACGCTTGTTGTTTTGAACTGACATGGAGAGAGTCGGATATTTTAGGGGCACTAGGCGGGACAAAAAGCACTAAAGTTGTTCTCTCGTCGCTTGGCGACGCGACACTGAACTCGACTCGGGTCGGAGCTCGATCTCGGGGATCGGTGGTGGGGAGCCTTCGGGGTATTTTCATCTCAGCGCTTGCTCAGTTGGTCAACAAACTGTTGTGGTTTACCGACGTTTATGGGGTTTTACTGAACTCTGAACGAAATTAATGTTTTCATGAAATGTTCGCATTTTATGGGCATTGATCATTACAAATGATTTATTATAATTAACTAAGGGAGGCCGCACGGAAATTTAAAAATAGCAGGGGCCTTTATTTATGGTGGCGATGAATTTACTTCGGTTTTAGGGGTCCATTTAAAACAGTACAAGTCAATTTTGACTATTGGCCAGTTGCCAATGAATATCTCGGAATTTAAGAGAGATAGCAAAATTTTTGTTATAACCTTTTTTGCGGAGCTGATTGAGAGCTACAACAAATGTAATTACGAAAATTTCGCTATTTCTCTTAGATTCGGAAATATTCTTCAAAAACTCAACTGGGAGATAAGTCGACTTGAACTGTTTTACCAATTCGCTACTGAATTAATTCTCCACTCTCAAATAAAAACAAAAAAAAATTTGTTCCAAGATTTTTTATCGTGTTTTATTAGTTCATTATATTTATGTTACACAAAGTCTGTATACTTAAAGTACTTGAATCATTATCAAGTTACAATCCTCCATGTGAATCCATAAATCATTATGTAATTAAATAGACAGCAAAAGAAACATTTTTACATGTTACTTTGTTTTTTAATCATCTCATACGACTAACATTAAACCAGGTCACGGAAATGAAAAATTTATTAATCCTAATTAAATATTTTCTACATGATGATGATAGAGAGAAATAATATAAAACGGAGGGGAGCAGGGAGGAGGGGTGAGATGGGTTTAAAATAGAAAGTAATGAAGTTAAAAACCTATGGATTTTTAAACAGTACATAATTTGTTATCTCCTTCTCCTTTGTCTTCTTATTTCTTGTATGAAGGCCTTGCCTTCACCTACGGGTTGTAAAGTCTCTTATTAAACTTCCTCTACTCTTCCAGACGGCGCCATTAAACAGTACTCTCCTCTGTCTATTTTTATCTTACAAATTTTCTGTTGTTGTTTCACTTTAATCATTCTTATTATCGGTCTTTATACAAATTGGGATAGGCTTCTCCCAAAAATTGGGATGTTGGGATTACCCTCGTGCCTATGACCTTTGATAATTGTCTCTAAATTATAAGTTTTTCTTAGTCTTTTTCTTTCGTTTTTATACAGTTGAACATTATCGAAATGAAGATATTCGCTTTTACTCTGGAGCACTCGACACAAATTTTTTCGTGTGCGTTTGGCGATCATATTCATGTATTTCACTGATATAAAATTGTATTGAGAACAAAGTCAACTAGAAAAATTGAATCGGGGCAAAAAATGGGGAATTGTCTTCGTGCTCCAGAATAATTTTTACCTTCCCCTTGTTCGTTTTCCGTATCACAATGATTAATATACACTTCTTAGATAAAATTCCTCTTGTGATTCTTCATTCAATAATTTTAAATCCTTCCACAAATGTAGAATATAAGCGTTTTCATCTCCATGTAATATGTATTCCTTATTAAATCTAAGCATTAGTAGTCATTATTTATTTTTTCATCATTTTTTTGTCCCTTTTCTGAATTTACTCTGACTAAATTTGTTCCGTATATTTTCTCATTTAAATATATAATTTGTTTTTATTCAACGTTTTTTTTCCCATACAAATCCACGAAAATTGGTGATTTCTCATGTTAAATGATTTACATGTAATTTTGACTAAATTATTTCAATGCTCCTGAATGAGATGCTAATTTAATTATTCGGACGCCGCAGAAAATTCCCTCATTCACACCTATCATTCACATTAAGTTTTTTTTTCATTCACCTCACAATGATTTTTTTATTGATTTTATTTTATTCATTACCTCACACTCTATTTCGACTATTTATTTACAAGAAATTTGTTTAATCTCTGTTGTTGATATTTCCATCTCCACTAGTATCTAATATTTAGAAATAATTACGACTACGAGCTCACAAGGGATTTTCTCATCACTATCATTAAGTCCACATATTCATTGATACATATATATAATTATGTATAATATAGATATATTTGTTTTCCGTCTACACGATAAATGCTATTTACATTGTGGTTCTATACATTAGTTTTTATACAAGATTATGTCGAAAGGAAATAAGGAAAAATCCTATTTACTCGGTCGGTATACCTGAAAGTCTCGATGGATTGTAGATTTTAATTTAATTAGACACTGCATTTCATCCAAATAAAAAATAATCATTGGTGATTCTGGACCATTAAAACATTCGAATTCCCGTCTCGAGACTATTTTTTGCACTTTCATTGTTGAATTCATCTCGATGGAAACTATGATGTGCAATCACTCAAAATAAACTCATGCGAAATTTTATACAAATCAGTTGACAATAAAGCTTTGAATGACTATTTCATGAACTAAAAAGAAGACGAAAGATTGAAAAAATTTCTCAGAAATTCTCATCGCCCGAGGCTTCGTTTGTTCGCAAATTGATCAATCTCCTGACATTTTAATCACGACGGAGGTCAAAATAAAAGCCAAAGGAAAATAAACCAAAATCAGTTGAATCCAGAGAAAAAAGTAACAGATGCATCAAAAAGCTGCCAAATTAACCCACAAAAAATCATAAATAAACATCATTGAATAACGAAAGAAAGAAATTTCATTGATTTCTCCATCGTTTTCATTACCCCTCATTTTTTTAAATATTAAATCGAAAAAGGCCACTGTTCAAGGCCACGGGCCAAGAAAGTCAATTAAATCCAGTCAACGAAGAGCCCTCAAACATTCACAATTTTCCCTCAAAAATGTTAAATTCCCTTGCATTCTTCGAGAACAATTATCACACACTCGAGTTTGATCGTTTCTTGGGACTTCATGTCCCCAATAAATTCCTCCCTCATTCTCAAATTTTCAAAAACAAAAGAAAATGTACAAATATTCACTGTACATTTACAAGAAATTGATAAATGTCCATAGCCCAAACGCTATTCGTGGGGGCTTATTCATTTGGTTTTTGTTCATCATCTGAGGAGATTTGAAATTTATTTCACGTGACCCTGTGTAGGTTACACCTTGGGATATACTGATTGGTGTCCAGTAGCCAGCCCTTTGTCAGTGCACAGGGGTAATGTGTGACAGCTTTGCAGCCACGTTTAACACAGCCAATATTGGCTCCACTCAAACCACATGCATTGCAAATGGACTTTGTGGCGTCCCAGACAGCTTCCTGAAGTCCAGTGACCCTTCCACCTTGAAATAAAAATTTTTGAATCAAATCATTGAAATCGATCATCACCCGATATCATTGTATTGATTTATTACGCGTGAAGCTGTGAATTTTTTTGATAGAATTGGTAATAAACTAATTTTCTATAATAAAAAGGAAATGGCCAAAATGTGTCACGCGCTCATTTTTTTCGATTTTTTTTCGCGTTTTCGCAAAAAACAGCGAACAGTAAACAGTGAACGTATTCACGTCAAAAAAGTGGTGTGACCCCCACTCCTTTACTAAAAACCTTGAAAACGTCAACAGAATTCTAAAAAAACTCACCAGCCAAATAAACCCCAGCGGCCCAAACAGCGCACTGTTCATGCAGCCACACCTCCCACCGCTGTTCCTCCCCAGGAATCAGCGTCATCCCCGAGTAGCTCATGGTGGCAGTGGCCTCCACCGAGTTCCTCTTCTTCTTCCCCATTTTCGCTGAGAACTGATCGGCCAGCCCAGCATACCTCAGACTCCTCTTATTCTTCCCTCCCTTTTTCTGCTCAGTATTGATCTCCTGCTCATCAGCAGACAGAATTCCATCCTCGAGTCGTTCATTGCCAATGAGATACGGCCCAAAGAGATCACTGAGGACCCCGGCAGGCACAACATAAGTTCCCGGGGCTATATGAGGCCCAGCCAAGTTGGGATGGGGTCTGAGTGGATCTCCAGGGACAACAGCGTGTGGACCGAGTTTGCAGAACACACAGATCCACGTTGAGTCTGTCGTATGTGCGTCGTACCGAGAGGACAATGTAGAACTGAATAATCCAGCTCTACTAACCTGCGATCAAATTTTTATATTGAAATCGGAAATATCAACGCGAAGAGAATAATTACAAATGAAAAATTTGAATAAGAATTGGCNGAGATCACTGAGGACCCCGGCAGGCACAACATAAGTTCCCGGGGCTATATGAGGCCCAGCCAAGTTGGGATGGGGTCTGAGTGGATCTCCAGGGACAACAGCGTGTGGACCGAGTTTGCAGAACACACAGATCCACGTTGAGTCTGTCGTATGTGCGTCGTACCGAGAGGACAATGTAGAACTGAATAATCCAGCTCTACTAACCTGCGATCAAATTTTTATATTGAAATCGGAAATATCAACGCGAAGAGAATAATTACAAATGGAAAATTTGAATAAGAATTGGCACTAGAGTAAAAAATGGCAAAATGAAATGAAGGAATAATATCATCGATAAAAATATTCTCCATAATTATGGGCAAACCAGCTTCAAATGAATTATAATATCAAAACTATCACTCATTATGGACAATTTTTTTGATTGTGAAATATTTAGTAACACAATCCCATAAGTCATAGTTATAAGCTATTCGATGTTTACAGAATAATTTCCATTCCCATTCATTCACAAATTGTATGTTAAAATTGAAAATATTACCGTGAAGAGAATACATATAAATTAAGAATTTGAATGAGGAATAATATATATAATAATCTCAATTCCCATTCAACTGCTCATTCATTCACAGGAAAAAAAATTCTCGATTTTCAGGATCATGTCATTCATTTCCAGGTATATGTCACTGATGTTTAAGAATCTATCGTCAATTATTGTTGATACTCGACACTGACTAAAATAACCCCGACCATCAATGATTGCTGACACTGAAATTTGATGACAGATTCCTAACAATTATAAATGGATCCCTATAAATCGGTGAGATTTTCCTGAAAATCAGTGAAGATGTCACTGAAAGTTAGTGACAATATCATTAAAAATTAGTAACAAAATCACTGAATTTCAAAATTTTGCACTCTTTGAATTTCCCAACCGCGAATTAGGAACAGATTCCTAAAACCAGCGAGATATCCCTGAATAATCACCTTTTTTCTCCGCGTGTCTACACATTCTCTCATCCCCACCACTAATTTAAACTCCCAATTCCCGTTTGAAATTATAAAAAAAATTAATTATCCTACAAACCTTCCCACGATAATCAAGATCATTCTGATGACTGAGTCTCTTGCTCCTCCCAGCACTCCCATTCCCCACACTCTTCCTCTTCTCCTTGCTCTTCTCCTCCTCCTCCTCCCTCGGAGCATTAACCACCTGAACACTGAGAGGACTGTCCCTGGGTCCCTCCACGTGCACCACAGGTCCCCTAGACCTTATCGAACTGGCATTAGACCCAGAGTCATACGCCATCTCCCTGACCCCATCCGTCTTCAAGTTCTTATTCTTCTTCTTCCCAACCTCCTGCTTCTTCCCCCCCTTCATAGTTTTCCTCTTCTTCACCTCCTTAACCGGAAGATCATCAACCGAGAACAAAGGGTCCACCGACCTAGCCACTTTCCTCTTCTTCCCTCTCCCTCTCCCCTTCTTCCCCCTCTTGGGGGCTGGTTTAGCTTCAACAGTCGACGTGACAGGTGAAGTCTTCTCCACCTCCATCGGCTCGTCCTCCCCCTTCTCATCACTCTCCACCTTGACCCCTTCACTCTTAACCTCATCCACGTCTTCAACCTTCACCTCCTCCTTTTTCACTTCACTCTCAGGCTCAACGATCCCAGCAAACATCTTCTCGAGTTCCGACTCAACCTCGTTAAAGGGATTAGCATTGGCAGATCGTTTTGGGCTCGAGGTCTTCAGTTCAGAGACATCGTCACTGGATTTTCTCCTGGTCCTTGGACTCCTCGGTGTGGGATTACCACTGTACCCCTCACTGCTTCTTCTCCTCCTCACAGGCTCGTTCTCCCCAGATTTAGAAATCTCCTCGTCCTTGCTCTTTTCTCTTCCCGTCTCACTCGGCTCCTCAGCTCCCTCGACTAATAATCTGTTCTCCTTCTCGCTTTCCTCTGGCTTCGATTCACCTGGTGAGACCTCTACCGGCTGCCCCTCCTCAGCCACTCCTTCAGCTATCCTGGTCTCCCTAGGTTCAGTTGGCTCCAGCTCCATGTCTTCAACTTCTGTCTTAGAGTCTTTACTCAGCCTCACAGGCTTCTCCAGTTTCCTTTTCCTCCTCTGTTTGGTATTGTCGTTGGAGTCGTCATTGCTGAAGGCCGGTGACACCACGTCCTCCTCCCTCGTCGGGGACTTTGACGATTTGTCGAAGCTGCGTTCTGGGGACATGCTCTTGACACTAGATGTGTCCCTATTGTCGTCGATTGGTGTCACAATCACTGACCCAATGTTCTCAGTTCCCAGCTTCTTGTTTCCACCCTCAAGCTTCTCCAGAAGTGAGTCCACCCCCTTCTTCCCCCTCTTGGGGAGATTCTTCGGTGATCTAACATTCAATTCCTCCACCTTTCGATCCCGTTCAGTCGACGGCTCCCGCCTGGGGCTGTCAGTAACATCCTTATCCATTCTCGATGTTAAATTAACAATAACTGGCATGACATTGCGTCCCTGTGGTATCACACTCAACGAATCTTTAACTTTAACTGGCTCTTCTTTCTTATCACCAGATACACGCTCAATCGTGACACTTGGAGGTAAATTAATCACCTTCTGGGTGAAATTATCACCACTCAATTCCTTGATCTTATCGTGAAGATTAGCAACACCCTTGAGATTACTCTCAAAATTCTTGACACTGATTTTTGGCGTTGGCAGGGGCTCCTTAGTTGACAGAGAGACTGGTTCACTTATTGAATTGGGAGTGGGCACTGATGACGATATACCAGAGTCTGAGGATGTCTCACCGTTCAGGGGAATCGGAGGGGATATTATGTTGCCATTTCGGGAGCTTTTGTCCATTGATCGGGCTGTCAGACTGATGGGGATGTCCTGGGGCAGTCGTGAGTAGTTTTCAGGGAGTTCTGAGGTCGAGGAGAGGTCGAGGGTGCTTTGGGCACCTGGGGAGACACGAAATTGATTCTGGCTCTGGCGATTGTCCACCAGCATCTGGAGGCTGAAGAGGGGGTTGCCAGGGGGATTTGACGAGTTTACGGACTTAGAGGGGACTGTCGGGGTGTGCCAGGTTGGTGGGGCCTGTGTGTGCGCCAGTTGGGGGGTCAGTTGAGAGCTCAAGTGGCTTGATCGAGTCATTGAGGGGTGACTGTAGAAATTCGCTGGATTCAGGGAGGATCCGGTGAGGGCTGTTGGGTGGAGGTTCAAGCCTGAACCCTGGGTCATTGTCAAGTGATTCCAGACTGTTTGAGGGGGGGGAGTGCCCACTGGAGGTCTGCTGTGACCTGGGTACTGCCCTGACATCTCGATTTCCTCCCAGGTGGATGAGGTCTGGGTCGAATGGGGGAGGTTTTCGGACTTTTGGGGGTGATTGGGGACTCGGGGCGGCTTTCGGTGGAGAGGGGGAGTGGGGAGGGGGGTGTGTGGGGGGAACGTGATAGGGGGGTGGTTTTGACGGTTTAAGGGGGGGAGAGAGAGGCTTGGCGGGTGGTGGTGGTGGTGAGAGAGGTGCTGGTGAGGTGGCGGAGTTGGTGAGTAGAATTGGGGGTAGCTCGAGGGGGCCTCAGGGTTTGAGGGGGACTGCTTTGGATCCAGGGGGTCGAGGTGAGACTGAAACTCGGGCGATATCGGCGGTGAGAGGATCAGCGGCTTCTGGAGGGGGTCCCAGTAGGCTGCTGGAAGCGCCCAGTTAGGCGCGTATCCCGGAAATTGTAGCCCTGGAACAGGGGAAATTGGTTTTAGGCGATTTTTTGGGTGTTTTATTCCTTTGAATGGAAGCATTGTAATGGTGCATTTTCGAGGTTTGGAATTTTTGGGTTATATGGACCCATTATGATCCAAAAAGGCCTAAATATGCAATCCATGGAATTAATTCATTTCTCATGTAATTAATCCATCGAATTAATTCATTTCCTACATTTTTCTCAAATGCAGGGATTGATAAGCCTTATCCATCGACGCCATTAATTAAAGTTTAATTCATTGATTAGTTTTTTCAATTTTTGAATTTTTTCGAAAATCGGTTGTCCCACGATAACTAGAAAAATTTTCAGAGTTGATTGAATGATGGCTTAAAAAATTTGTTTGGATGTCCCTTTGTACAGTTCGAAGATGAAGGCGACAGCAATAATGGTTATTTTGATTTATTCGAAAATATTCGAAAATTTTGTATTTTTTGAAAATCAGAATTCAGGGGATTTCTTTTAATATCGTGCTTCAAATGAATTCAATCACACCCTCAAAAATTCCCTAAATTGAATCATCCATGGCGAATATTCCGCTAGTTTGAGCTGCTTCAAAAAAAATTTTTTATTCGATTTTTTCAATGAAAAGAGAGGAAAAATAAAGTGGAAAAAACATGGAAAATTTATGTCGAGGAATTCCTGTAGAAAATGTCTCAATCGAAGAAGTTGTATTGGAAAAAACTAGTCAACTAATTCTTTGTATAAAATAGTTTCTATTGGACATTTCCATTCTTTAAGCTGTAGAATTCTTGAATAGAATCATCTAAAAACTAATCGAATTTCCAATAAAAGTTGACTAGAAATCCATTTAACTTTTCTATCGAATTTTCTAGGTTTTTTAATGAAAATGTTTCATACAGGACCCCATCTTGTTTTGATCGTTTCTCATCGTTTCAATAATATTATCTTCTTTCAGGAAAAAAAAATTTCTTCGTTCACGGAAATCTATCGTGGATTGATCGAATATTTATGCTATTTTCATGTCGCCATAAATCATATTTATGATATTTTATTTTTTTTTTCATCCGTTTTGAAATAGCATCCATCATAAGTGAAGAGAATTCCCCAATCAATCGTTACCATTGTAAAGGGCTGGATCTGGTGGGCAGCGAGTCACACCATGCTGACCGAAGCAGGGGTCAAGCTGAGGGTACTCTGGAAGTTCTGGACAGTACGTTTGGTCAAATCCTAAGCTTGGTACCGACAGATCAGTGGCTGGTGGTTCTAAAACAATAAAAAAAAACACTGCATCATCAACAAGAAGAAACAAGACGAGAATAAAATGATTATGAAATAATTTTTAAAAAAATACAAAAAATAATTTTTTTAAACACATTATCATCAACGAGAAGAAACAAGACTAGAACAATGAACATCGAACGAGAATGATCACTTCCTGGACTCTTCACTCATTCTATAATGAAATTTATGAGAACAAGTGCAATTGAATAATCGATGTGAAAACTTCATCGTTAAGGGGTAATAGAACACCACCGATTCCTCAAAATTTTTAAGGAAATAACGTTTAAAAACTAACGTTTTAAAAAATCTCGATAACTTTTGCCAGAGAATTTGAAAATTAAACGATCTTCTGTGATCCCTTAACAAGCAAAAAGGGGGACCAGTGAAAATTAACCAAGTTTTTTCACGTGAAAAGCGCGAGGAATTAAAAAAAATCTGATAAATGTTCCACATCATGTTTCGAGACGTCAAACTAAGGATCTTGTTCGAAATTTCCATGAAATTTAAGCTGTCTCGTGTTCTCACTGGATCAACAGAAAAATTTAATTCAAAATTGGAGGGAAAACACCGCATTTTGGCCGAAGGATCTTGAAAATCGTGAAGAGAAACTTTTTCCCAATATAACAATCATTTTTATAATATCTTAGAATCTAGTGGGGCAGAACAGGTCGTTTTTTTTCCATCAAACATGAATTTTTTGTTTTACCAAATTCACTACAGAAATTACCGAGGAACTCAGATTGAAAATTTTTAGTCAGTTGCAACATTGTCATAATCAAAACAACCCTAAGCATTTTTCCAGCGCCCCTAACCCCTCAAAACGAGCAGAATAAATTACTCGTGTTCTCGATGGATGAACAAAGAAATTTAATTCGAAATGGGACAGAAAACCACTCATTTTGACCGAAAATTTTGGTCGAAATTGGACGTAAAACAACTCATTTTGACCGAAAGATCTTGAAAATTTCGAAAACAAAGTCTTTTCACATAATAACAATCATTCTCATAATATCTTAGAAACTGTCGGGGCAAAACAGGTCGCTTCAATCAAAACAACCCCAAGCTCCTCTCCAACGCCCCGAACCCCCCGAAACGATCAGGATAAATTACTCGGTTTCTCGATAAATGAACAGAGAAATTTAATTCGAAATTGGGCAGAAAACAATTAATTTCAACGGAATTGTCTTGAAAATCATGACGACAAACTTTTTTAACATAATAACAATAATGTTTATAATATCTTGGCAGCTTCCGGGGCAAAACAGGTCGCCTTTTCCCTTCAAACATGAATATTCCGTCTGTCCAAGTCCGCTAAAATAATCCCCACGAACTCAGACTGAAAATTTCCAATATGATCAGTCGCCACATTGACATAATCAAAACAACCCCAAGCTCCTCTCCAACGCCCCCAACCCCCCGAAACGATCAGGATAAATTACTCGTTTTCTCGATAAATGAACAGAGAAATTTAATTCGAAATTGGGCAGAAAACAATTAATTTCAACGGAATTGTCTTGAAAATCATGACGACAAACTTTTTTAACATAATAACAATAATGTTTATAATATCTTGGCAGCTTCCGGGGCAAAACAGGTCGCCTTTTCCCTTCAAACATGAATATTCCGTCTGTCCAAGTCCGCTAAAATAATCCCCACGAACTCAGACTGAAAATTTCCAATATGATCAGTCGCCACATTGACATAATCAAAACAACCCCAAGCTCCTCTCCAACGCCCCCAACCCCCCGAAACGATCACAATAAATGACCCCCACACTTTCCAAAACTTCAAACCAGGAGAAAAAAGCCTCGAAAAGGCGCGGCACCGAGTGCCCGATCCTCGAAATGCATTGCGTTGCCAAAATAAAATCCCCGGAGAAATAATTCGCAAGCACAATCTCCAGCTCGAGCCACGCGATAGCCGCCCTCGTGCACCCCACCCACCCCCGAAAATTTCCCTCGCAAATCTCCGAGTGTTCGAACACAAAACCGCCCCCCGAACATCAAAAGTGAGACTATTAATTCTCTTCTCTCTTTCGTATTCTCGCATCAATCTTTCCTCCTCAACTGTCTCACTCCCATCCGTCTCACTTCCTCATTCCACCACCTCCAACGCGTACTTTACACCGATGATTCTGTAGAACTGTAGCTCCAAAACCCCCGAAAACCTCGGAACAATGCGCCAATGACTGCAGCTGAGGGGACAATTTACCGAATTTCAATCCTCCCCAAAAAATTCGGAAAAAGGCGAAACGACGCACCGACATGCACGCACACATGGGCATTTGTTACGAGATTTAGCCAGGCCCGGTGACCACCATAGAACGCACACAAAATTCTCCCCATACCCCGTGCCCCACTGATAAATCATCAATTCATAGGATATTAATTACCGGGCTCGTTGAATTTTCTGAATTATCAATGAACGAATCCAATCCCTCACTCGTGCAATCACTGACCCAACTTCTACTCACTTCACTGAATCATTTGATTACCATTTGGAGCAGATGAAGTTGGGAAATAAAAACGTGGAACCCCCCAGTCACAATTTCACAACTACTTCACACTTCCCACGTTGAATTGCTCGCAGGGTGCCTCGGGATCTCGTCACTCTTGATTATCCCCCTTTTTTTGACTCATTCGACACTATTTTTTTTACTCCTCCAGGGGGTGATTCGGGAGTGTACGAACCTCACCTCCGATACACTGCGGAGGGGCTACTTGTTGATGATTAAACTACTGTACCAATTTATTTGGATATTGTGATGATTTTTCGGTGGGTTATTTGCGGCCAATTGTCGGGTGGTTATTGTTAAATTTGAGATTAAAAAAAAAATTTTCTTCACTATTTGGGCATCAAGCAAAATGCAGGACTCCAACAATGGTGGCCGCTAAGGCCGTGAAAACGGGTGGCTGGGGGGGAATCAACCGAGCTGACGCCTTGTGGCGGCGGCGAGAGGCTCGACGACGAGATGTTTTTCAACCTTTTGGGATTTTACTACAGCGTTTCGCCCTTTTTCCCTCGCTAGGACGCAGTATTCGTGGAAAAAAACATTAATTGAGTTATAATAATTTCACTTACTGCTTTTTTTCGACTCTCGAACGCTCGACAGTAACTCTCTCCGATTTTAAAATTGTCCCGTGGGTTTTAGCGTTTGAAAAAGCTTCTCTTTGGAAACGAAGTTTTTCAAATTTTTTATTTTCGAGAGGGATTCATTACTTCGTTGATATGGAAACGGGGATATTGAAACAATCTTATTTTGTTTTTAGAATATTTAAAGGAGGGGGGGGAGGTAAGCGATGCGATTTTGATCATTTTTGTTGTGTTTTTTAGTTTGGAAAATTACTTTGGATATTTAAAATCAGCGAAGTGGTAAAACGATTCAAGTCACTCACTGCTGGCTGAGTTTTCGAGGAATATCTTCGAATCTAAGGGAGATACCGAAATTTTCATGAGGACCTTTTTTGTAGAGCGAATCAAGGGCTGCAAAAAAGGTCATGACAACAATTTTGATATCTCCTGTAGATTTCGAGATATTCATTGATAACTGGGAAATAGTTAAAATCTTCGGTATTGAAATAGTTATTATTGGGGGATTTGAAGGTATGGGCGGGTTAAAATGAGCCGTTTCGCGCCGTTCGATGGTGGAATGGAATGCTGGAATGGGTCACGTAGGCACTCTCGCCCAATTAGGGGTGATTGGGGCAAAATGAACACTTGGAATTTTTTTCAAATGTCAATGATAACGTATGAAAAAAAATAAAAGAAAAATCTAGCGAATTCGTTGGACAATTCTGTTGGATTTCTCTTAGGTTTTGGCTCATTCTACTGAAATGTTCAATAGAACAACTCGATAGAACTAGATTTTTCTATAGAAAAAAATTATTTCAAGTGAAAAGAACAAACAAAGAATAATTAAATTAAAAAATACTTGAATGCCGCCGAAACCCCAAATTTCTGGACGAGGGGGCCATATTTTTCTTTATTAATTAAATGTCGATCAATAGAAAAAATAATTGATCACATGATTATCCACGAGTAATATTATTAAAAGGTGAAATAATCACTACAATTTTCATTTTATTATTTATGGAATATTCAATGAAAATTGAAATCGTCCAGAAACTAACTCTCGTCCGTAAATTGACCTGTTTACCCTACCAAACTGTAACAAGATACTTGGATATCCTTAAACCGTTCTACCGCTTCGATGCTGAGTTTCTCCCATCCTCCCCTATTTTTTCTAAAAAAAATTATTCTCCGAGTTTTATTCCTGCAACGGAATTTCTCGACCAAATTTCCTTCTCCATCTGTACTATTCGCGCACAAAGTTCAAAAAAATGTAATAAAATGTACGATTTTATTGTTGATTTCTTCGTTAATGAATTTAAAATATATTTCTCGAAATATTTTCTTTTGCGCATGGACTCCCATCTCTGGAATTAAAGTCACTCATTGGTAATTCCTCCGAGTCGGAAGTGTCCGAGTTTTGACTCGGAAAATCTCCTTTCCTGTCTGAAAACTCACGAAAAAACTCACCCCCAAAAGCCCTCCTCTCCTCAATATTACGAAAATAAAAGTAGATAATTTCCTTCTGGCGTGCATCGACGAGAACAAGAAGAATAAACTGAAAAAAAATGTTTAAACAAAAAAAAATCATTGGATTTGTTATTGAGTACTCGAGTCACTCACCGTATTCACGTGCCAATCCCAATGACGTGTTCATCGTATCTTTACCGCGCATTTTCGAAATGTCTACATGTACCGGTGTCAATGATAACATCCATGTTACAACACTTTGTCACGAGAGAGGAAAATTTGTACTGCACGGGGGGAAAAATAATGGAAAATGCACAACACTTTCGGGTTTCAGATATCTCGAGATTCCGTATCGCTCCCAAAATTCAGGGACGTGCCCTTCAGCAACTACGCATTCCAGAATGTTCTATCGTCCTTCGAAACTTCGCACGTTTTCACACTCCGAGGAGACGACTCTCCTTCTCGACGCGAAATTGAAGGGAATAAGCAAAAATGAAAAGGAAGACCTAAACACAAGAGTCTTGTTCTCGCAAAAAACCCAGTTGACAAAGTATTTTTCAATGTTTATCGCTGATTTCAAGGCTTTTTTCACGTTTATTCAACGAAATTGTTAATCACCTAAAGCGCTAAAACTCGCATCCGAGCACGCGACATGTAACAACTTTCAACATTTATTCCTCCACTTGATTCACATGTAAACAAATATTGTGACGCAATAGCACGAGACTCTAGATCAACTAGAACGTGTCTGACGGTAACGTGAGGTTGCAGCCCCCACCATGCGGACCTAGCGACAGATGCACCGGGGCACGTAACCGACAACCCCCCACCCTGGGCAAAATCAACGAAAAAGGACGCGAAATTTTTCCGTGAAAGAAAGAAGAATCGCCTTCCAATCCGTCTCCAAATTTTTATTAAATGATCTGGAAAAAAATAATGCATGGATGATCAATAATCACCAAGTGGTTTTATAAAAAAAAATTAAGCCCAACTTCACGGAGAGAAAAATTCAATAAAGATTAGGGGAGGGTGGGGTAAAACGGACACTTTGGACTTTTTTAAAATTATTCATAACTCAGAAACAAATTGATCAGTTGAGCTCAGTTCAGGCTCGTCACAAAGGGAAAGAATTGTTCTTTGTATTGAAAAAAAAAAATATTGAATTTTATCAACATTTCAACCCCTCAATAACAGTTTGAAAAAAGTCAAAAGTGTCCATTTTACCCCAACCTCCCCTGCCAGAAAAACAACGTAAAAATTACGTTTCGAAACGTAATCCGCGAGCGAAGTAAAATTCATAAAAAGTGTGAGTCGCAACTGAAATTGTACGAATCGTCACGTAAATTCTACAATTTGTTTCGTAAAAATTAACCAACCGTCTGATGACTCACCGCTGTGGGGACAAGTCGTTCCGTAATTTTTCCCCAACGATTGAGAAATCTTACGGAACGGAACGTAGAAATAACTCGCCAGCTTCACAAAAATTGTTGAACGTTCAAGAATTTTTTATTTTGGAGGCACAATAAGTCGGCAAGTTTCTGTAAGATTTTATTTCATCGGGAAAAATTACGTGACAATTTCGTACTTTGTTCGGTGATGAACCTGAAAATTCACTGAACGTTTCAGATTTCTTCTCTTCCATTCCTATAAAAATTATTCAACAATTTTGCAGAAAAATCCCTCGTGCTTCGCCCTTGGGATTTCAAATCTGCAAAATTTGACACTATCGGAAAATATCCAATACTTTTGAAGCACTAGTGATATTAATACTGAATATCTCCGAATCTATAGAAAATACCGAAATTTCCATTCAAACCTTTTTTGTAGCTCCAACTCTCCCCTACAAAAAACATCTGAACAAAAATTTCGCCATCTCCTCGAGACACCTCGCTATTTCCCAAAAACTGATTTCGCATTTCGCCATTTCATCCCGAATTCTCCATAGTAAACAATTAAAAAATTTATAAAAATATGTAGGGGAGGGTGGGGTAAAATGGACACTTTAGACTTTTTAAAAATTATTCATAACTCAGAAACAAATTTATCAATTGAGCTCACTCTAGGCTCGCCACAAAGGGAAAGAATTGTTCTTTATATTGAAAAAAAAAATTATAAAATTGTATCAACATTTCAACCCCTCAATAACAGTTTAAAAAAAGTCAAAAGTGTCCGTTTTACCCCAACCTCCCCTATTCTAAGGAGTCAAGATGCAATCATAATTCACCCCCGCCACCTCTAGACTGCCCCCATAAATCCCTCCAATACTTTCGAAGTACTAGTGATATTAATACCGAATATCTCCGAATCTATAGAAAATACCGAAATTCCCATTTAAACCTTTTTTGTAGCTCCAACTCTCCCCTGCAAAAAACATCTGAACAAAAATTTCGCCATCTCCTCGAGACACCTCGCTATTTCCCAAAAACTGATTTCCATCCGAAATCGACATTTCCCATTTCGCCATTTCATCCCGAATCCTCCATAGAAAACAATTAAAAAATTTATAAAAATCTGTAGGGGAGGGTGGGGTAAAATGGACACTTTAGACTTCTTTAAAAATATTCATAACTCAGAAACAAATTTATCAATTGAGCTCAGTTTAGGCTCGCCACAAAGGGAAAGAATTGTTCTTTACATTGAAAAAAAAAATTATAAAATTTTATCAACATTTCAACCCCTCAATAACAGTTTAAAAAAAGTCAAAAGTGTCCGTTTTACCCCAACCTCCCCTATTCTAAGGAGTCAAGATGCATTCATAATGACCCCCGCCACACCTAGACTGCCCCCATAAATCCCTTCAACAATAAACCTAAAAGTTTCACCCTGACATCGACGTTTTGCCTATTGTCTGATTTCTCACATAATTGAATATTTTTTTTTATCGGAATGCGCAGTACCACGTGCGCAGTGCAGCCCTGTGCGAATGGCGAAGTGTGTCCACGACCCGAATCACCCTTATCCACTCCTTCAAATGCGGGTGACAATGACCGATGTCTTGAAATTACTGTGATTCCCTAAAACAAAACATTTTCCCTAATTCCGCTGAAATCCGGGGAAAAATGGAGGCAGGAGTGAGAGTGAGAGTGTTCAATACTCTTTCACCAGGCTCAAGGCCATGCTAAATAATCCCCAAATAAGTGATAAATGAATAATTAGCAGAATGTGAATTTATATTAATCGAGAGATGAAGTGAGTGAGTCTAGTCCCCTCGTGACCCTTTGATTACGACCTAAAACGTACCAACTAAACAAAATAACTTGATAAATTAGGAAAAAAATAATTAATCCGAGTTAAATGTCAATTTGTGGGTGATGGGTTATGTGAGAGACCCTGTTCCGTGGCCTGAAGCCTTCGATACTCATAATAAAAAAGGGAATTGACTGAAAAGAAAATTAATGGGGAGAATCAATCGATTCCGTTAATCCGGTGCTTAATAATTAATCTAGTCAGAGTTGCTGAAGGGGTTGAAACCCAAACTTTCCTCCACAGAACCAATGAACACCTAGAACTGAAAATTTAATAAAAATGATATTAATATTTTAAACTTATTTTATTATTAGCTAGAGGTGGTGAACAAATTAATTAATGGAAAATAAAATAATTATTAATTATGGAGCATAGTGATCCCGGTGGGGTATCGAAAGCCGAAATCTCCCCGCGTCTCAAGCAGAAGAAGAAATCCCTCTGTCAAATTTTAATGAATAAGAAAACAAGGGTCGGTTGTATGGAGGTGTCGTACAAGGATTCAGAGTCTCACGATACTTCGAAAATTGAGAACTCTCAGACTTCTCACACGAGCACAAAATTATCCCTCTGCTGTGCGATGACCGAGAGGAGTAGAACACCCCCACAGAGCATGAGTGCAACCAGGTTGTCACCGACGTTGAGTCGAGCATCGGTTAAATCTGAAATAGCCTCGATCAATGGAAATTGCCGGGCTAGTGCTATCATCGAGAGGAATGAACAGGTGCCGGTGGTCAAAATGAGGGGGAGTAAGTGTTGTCATGAGTGCGGGGTCAGGAGGAGTAATACGACTGGGAAGGAGCATCGGAAGAGTGCTTACACCGATGGTGAGTTCAGAATTCATTTGCACGCGAGAAAAAATTTCAGTGAAAAACCCAACGAAGTCGATTGAACTTTTATGCGCTGGGAAGAAAACATTTTCATTTTCAGGAACATGCACGGAGAGAAATTTTATAGAAAAATTCTAATACGGGGAAAAATTCACGTTTTCACTTCGCGCCTCATTTCCCGTGCTAGCGCGAGAATTTTTCTAAAAAATTTCTCTCCGTGTCTCTGATTTTCAGGGAGCCGTTCTCCAATTTTTAGTTTTTCCATTATGCGATTTTCAGAAATTGCAGAGACAGAAAAACCTTGGAAAAATGTCCAACGTGTATAATTCTTATCTAATCTACTCATCGTGTCATTTTTCTTCTCACTACTTTTACATAGATAACGTTATCCAATGACATGTATTGTTGATTATTTTCACTCACTACACGGAGATAAATTTTCTAGGAAAATTCTAGTACGAGTACTGGAAAAAATCACAATCCACCGGCTGTGGAAAATTCTAGTGCTGTTAAATTTCAGGGGATTTCTGTGAAATTTTCACAGAAATACGGGGAAAATTTCAAATAAAGAGTTTAATTTGTTCAATTTTTGTCGAAGAGTTTAAGTCTTAAACGTCTTGAGTTGAGTAATGCTTACTATGGAACAGTAATGCTTACTATGTTCCATAGTAATGGTTACTATGTTCCATAGTAAGCATTACTATGTTCCATAGTAATGGTTACTATGTTCCATAGTAATGGTTACTATGTTCCATAGTAATGGTTACTATGTTCCATAGTAATGGTTACTATGTTCCATAGTAATGGTTACTATGTTCCATAGTAATGGTTACTATGTTCCATAGTAATGGTTACTATGTTCCATAGTAATGGTTACTATGTTCCATAGTAATGGTTACTATGTTCCATAGTAATGGTTACTATGTTCCATAGTAATGGTTACTATGTTCCATAGTAATGGTTACTATGTTCCATAGTAATGGTTACTATGTTCCATAGTAATGGTTACTATGTTCCATAGTAATGGTTACTATGTTCCATAGTAATGGTTACTATGTTCCATAGTAATGGTTACTATGTTCCATAGTAATGGTTACTATGTTCCATAGTAATGGTTACTATGTTCCATAGTAATGGTTACTATGTTCCATAGTAATGGTTACTATGTTCCATAGTAATGGTTACTATGTTCCATAGTAATGGTTACTATGTTCCATAGTAATGGTTACTATGTTCCATAGTAATGGTTACTATGTTCCATAGTAATGGTTACTATGTTCCATAGTAATGGTTACTATGTTCCATAGTAATGGTTACTATGTTCCATAGTAATGCTTACTATGTTCCATAGTGATGCTTACTATGAACAAAAAAAACTACTGTGTTCCATAGTAATGCTTACTATGTAAGCACTACTATGTAATTATTATGTAAGCATTACTATGGAACACAGTAACCATTACTATGGAACACAGTAAGCATTACTATGGAACATAGTAAGCATTACTATGGAACATAGTAACTATTATCATGGACTATAGTAAGCATTAACATATGTGGCATAGTAAGCACTACCATGCGACAGTAAGGATTACCATCTAGGGATAGTTGAAACCCCTTTCACTATACTACCAAGTAATCCCTCCCATGGCCATGCTAATATTTACTATTTAATTCTCTGCGTGCACCACGGCGGGAGGGGTCTCAAAAAATGGCAGAAAAATAGCTTACCCAATACTTGACTGACCCCCAAGTTATAATAGACTCATTAAATCAAGTTATATAAATCAGTCAATACTATATTCACCCAGCGAGAAAAATCAACAAAAGCGAATAAATCCCACTCGCCTATGCAATCTATTTCAATATTCCTCCTAAATCACACAATGCAAATCGCGCAATATTCCAGCGATAGGATGGAAAAATCAAGGCCACTGACACATGCTCAATCAGAGACGATAGATTTTCTTCATGAATAATACTAGAGGATGCGTACATGGCAACACTAGGATAATCGATCAGTGTGTGGGTGCCTCCTCCCTCCGCCTGAAACGCACTTGAAGATCGCGAGCGTGCATCGGTCAGTCGGTGGCTCAACGCGGGCCGTTCAAGTTCGATGACAGAACGCCTTATTTCAACTCGAATAAAATAAACTGCCTACCACTATCTCCCAACTAAATCGCCCCAACTAAACTAATTATTCGTAATGTCCGAGGAAAGTCCGAAGCGAAGGCACAAGAAAAAATCATTTTTCTACAAAGTGTCGAGGGCCTTCGGGGGTAGAAGACGCAGTAAAAATCGTAATGACTCGTTATCCTCAGAGAGTGATGAGGACATGTCGCAGAGTAATTCGGCATCGAAGGGGTCCACACCATGTGGCTCCCCTTCTAAACCAACAATTACTGACAGGACTAGAGTAAACAAAGCTGAAACAGCTGTTTGCTCGGCTGATCTTACGTCAAACACCCACCATCCGGGGAAACATTCGAAAATCTCAGGACATGGAGAGCATAATTTCGAAGATAATCGCGAAAATATACCGTTCATGGACGGTAAACCCAGTGATTCGGGTAATTTGAGGTTATCCAATACCAACGACACACCCACACGTGCGCAAAGTAGTTCTGATCGGTATTTGGAGTTGAAGAATGCGTTTCTGGAGACGTCAGTGAAAATGCAGAACTCGAAAGTGATTTCTGCCGGGGATGTTGGGGAGATGATAGCCCCAGTGGGTGCGGAAATTAAAGCTAGTAATAAGTTGATAACAAAGGAGAGAAAACACCTGGGTCAGGGGCATATTTCGGACAGCGACGAGTCAGATACGACGGAATCAATACATTCGGATGATGACTCGGTGGATAGTGAGGAGGAGATTAATATCAAGGATCTTTATTTTACAACTGGAAAGTACATAACTTATTTCTTCCTGGAGATGGAGAGACAGCATTACAATCCGCAGGAGGAGAAGTACAGCTATATTCACTATCACGGGGCTGGGGAGACGTGCAAAAAAGGTATTCCGTGCCGAATTCAGTAGTGAAGTGGAAAACGGTTCAAATCGACCCATCTTCCAGTTGAGTTTTTGAGGAATATTTCCGAATCTAAGCGAGATAGCGAAATTTTCGTAATTACATTTGTTGCAGCTCCCAATCGGCTCTACAAAAAAGGTTCAAAAAATATTTTGCTATCTCCCTTAGATTTCGAGATATTCGTTGAAAACTGGTCAATAGTCAAAATTGACTTGTACCGTTGTACCACTTCGCTGCAAGGAATGCGAAAATGTGGTTGATTTAATGCTTCTTAACAATGATGAAGGTGTGATGGGCAGCAACTGCGGGCTAAATAAAGATACGTACATGTACAATTGATCGATGCAGTGACCTTGGTGTGACTTCATTGCAACACTTGATAATAGTATGAAACTAAAGGCACGAATTCTTTGATGGAGACCCGCTGCATTCGTTATTGTCTATTCTTGACTTTGGTATCTTTGAAGGATTCTCTAGGTTGTTATGATAATAGGAAAAGTTATGTTTGACGTTTTTTTGATGGAAATTTTTTAGGGTTCAGGTCTTCGTGAACTTTCAGGCTTTCTTCGTTGCAAATGCTTCGATTGATATTTTAATTTTGAGGATTAAATTCAATTGGAAATGCACTGTATTCTTGAAGGGTTTAATCTTATTGGAAATTATTAAATTTTATCAATTTTCTAATTGATTGTTGGTAGAAAAAATTCACTGTATTTGCACTTTTTTCTTCGGAATGTTGTTCAAACCTCAGGACGCAAAATTTTGGCTACGAAGCTGAATTTAGCAGAATATTCGTCAGCAGAAAATTCAATGCAGGAGATATTTAAGTGTAAGAGAGTCAAATGATCATATGTACAAATGGTTTTTAAGTGCGAAAGAGTTTGTACATTACTTATAAACATTTGTACATCCTTAGCTTCGCCTACGACAAATCTTCTTGTGTCGAATCTTTCGCTTGTTTCAGCTTCCTGTGTTGGCTTGAACTATAAAGTACCTTTTTACGGAAGTTTCAATAATTCTTCATCATTTCGCAATTATTTATACGGAATTATCCAAGTATGAGACCAAGAAATCGTGTGCAGTCCATCAAAGTGATGAACAATTAATTCGTTAATCAGCCTCATTGATGTTATTTGATGAAATTTCAATTGCATTGGCAGTATTTTTAATGATGAAATATTCCCGTTAATGATAAATTCGAAGGTCGTCGGATACAGCCTAGCTTCAGGCCTAGAGATGCAAATGCGCCACATGACCCGTCATATGACGTTCACATCGAGGCATTTATGATGGATGTCACGATTCCCCTCTCCCCCCTCTATGACTGTCACAATTTGTCAAAAGAATACAACAGTCTCTTTTCATCTATATTAGAATAGGATAGATCCAACTTCATTTTTCCTTCAGCAATTTTTATTTCAATTCATGTCGTATTAGCCTGATGTGCATTTTGAAATGAAAATCGCGATCATTTTTCATCTTTATCCACGAAATGTTTTATTTATTCATTTCTTTCCTACTACCCTTACGGGTTTGTAAGCTCCCCTTTTTCGCCTGCTGGAGTTTTTTTATTCGCGTTGTTGGACAGTCCTCGCATTTGGCTCGAATGCCAACACCACGCGAGTAAAAAACTCCATGGCAGTCGTCCTGAAATATACTATTTCTCATAAGATGGAAAAATCGAGTTCGGGAGGATCCATAATTCCGTTTGGCCTATGCCTCGTGTGTTGGAAGCTCGCATTTCATTATTTATTATCTCCTAAAGAGATAATGTAGTACAGCATAATGCAGTAGTTAGCATTTTTTAATAACTGGAGACTATTATAAACATTATCCATGAAAAACATGCGGACAATCTTAAGAAATACGTATTTTCTACCTTAACTCCGAGAAAAGGGACTCTACTAGAAGCCACCAGAACACTTTTCTCGTTGCTGGTTCAATTTATAACAAAACTCTCACCTCATATTTTCAAGAAATTGACAATTCAGTAGCGAAGCGCAAACTGGGTCAAGTCGATTTGGACTATTGGCCAGTTTTTGACAAATATCTCGGAATCTAAAAGAGATAGAAAAATTTTCACTATGACCTTTTCTGTAGATCCAATTAAGGTTTATAAAAAAGGTCATGAGAAAAATTTTGCTATCTGTCTCAGATTCCGAGATATTCATCAAAAACTGGCCAAAAGTCGAACTCGACTTAACCCGGTTTACCGCTTCGCTACTGAATTATCGAGTTAAGTGATTGAATTCAATGCCGAGTCAAATTTTGGTTGGAGATGAAGTTAATTTACACCCGAAATATTTGCTGACTTTCGAAAATAAATATTGAAACATGTCTTCTGGAGCTCGCTGGGACTGTTAATTTTTCTCTAAAATCACAGGTTATTGCGATAATCCTTACAACATTCAACAAAACGTCCATTGTCGTCTTGTTCCGTTACATTAGGAACTTCACTACTGCGGTGACTTCTGAAATCTTGATTTCCGAACTCTCAAGGATATTTTTACTCATGAATTACCATAACCCGGTCAATTGGAATCAAGTGCTTTAACAACTGGTGTTATGTCACACGATTATTTCCATCATTCCTGCGCGAAGGCTGCGGAAAATTAATTCACTAATTGAGTGTTTCATTTGTCTACCCCTTCCCCGCAAGAGTACACGAATATCAACTTACTGCCATTCATTGCAATAACACATAAAATTTTTGACGAATGGTTTGTCATTAATTTCTTATCTCTCTCGTTATGTCCAGGAGAACAGTCGTCCTCGGATTCAGCCTCCCCCAACATTTCCATGCAGATGAAGCACAAGTTGTTGCACAGAAGATCAGTAGATAATATCGTCGTAAATTCACCGTCAACTTCGTTAGAACATTCCAGTCCCGAGTCAGTGAAGAGTGTACCGATACGATTAAAACCGAGATCAACGTCTCACGATGCAATTGCCAGGAAGAAAGATCGTCTTTTACATCATGAAGGAGCTGCATCAATGGACAGTCTGGCCAAGCAGGCGTTACTAGCTGCACAAGTTCTCAATTTAATTCCCGCCCAGAAAGCTCGGGAAAGGTAATTATCTCCAGTTAATTTCAATAGCATACATACAAAATTACAATACTGTTCATTGTCCAATGCTATCTCAGACCAGGAACACGTTAAATCCAACGATATTATCCACTAATTTAGTAATGGATAATCTTCTTCGAATGAGTTTTTATCACTTTAGGGTCCGGGTGGATTTTCTTTCGAACGTGATCTTGATTGTTTTTTTTATTTTAATAATTTGAAATGATCTCCAATTGCTATTCAGTTTTGCATAGCCCTAGAGTTTCCAAAAACTATTTTTTTTTTAATCGTTATTTTACATCGCTTCGACCCGGTTAGAGTATACTGCGATGATGATCAAGACTTTAAATGGTTAGATCGCACCATTCTACCCGGCCGGGATTTGAACCTGGAACCTTTCGCATGTAAGGCAACGAACTTACCCACTGCGCCGAGCCACCGGGCTCCAAAAATTGTGATTGTACAATTAAAAGAAAAAAAAAAAAAAAAAAAAAAAAAGTTGAACATTGTCAAAGAGCGTTTTTGAATAACAATGGGAAACTAGGGGACTTCGCTCACTGCTCGCTTCGCTAAATTTAGCTTAATAATTCAACAGTAATTATAATTTATGAATACGGCTATCTCTGCCGTGATTATTTTGTTAGTTTCAGCTTGATCATTGTATCATAAAGGTTTGCATGAGGATCGAAATTTTTTACGCGAAAGTAAAAGTTTTTTACTCATTCAGGTGACCGCAATGTCTACCATCTCCTGAATTATCTCCAAAACTCGGTCGAATAATCCCTTCAAGTCAATTAAAAATATTAAAAATCATTAAAGGAATTTCTTACACGGTCGAATCGCCGCGAACTCTCTCCTGGGTCCCCGGGAGCTCGAGAAGGTCCTGCCAAATCGTGAAATCAAGATTTTCGTGGGCACATGGAACATGAATGGCCAAAGTCCCCCGAAAGAATTGAATGACTTCATGTTGCCCTCCGAGATCCAAACGATCCCCGACATCCTGGCGATTGGAACTCAAGAGTCCTGCTCGGAGCGATCAGAATGGGAGGCAGCACTTCAAGAGACACTGGGGCCATCCCACGTGCTGTTGACCAGCACAAGCCTTGGCACACTCCATCTAGCCCTGTTTTTACGCAGGGACCTCGTGTGGTTCTGCTCAGTACCCGAGGAGGACAGCTTCTCTACTAGACCTGGCACCGCCTTCAGGACCAAGGGAGCAGTGGCACTCGCACTCATTATCTTTGGCACTAGTTTCCTATTCGTTACTGCTCATCTTACGGCACATCAGGACAAGGTCAAGGAGAGGGTGCACGACATCAAGAAGATCGTCAGGAATCTCGATTTGCCGAAGGAATTACCGACCAAGCATAGCAAGAGTAAAGGTGAGACGAGTATGTCATTCATTGTGATGGGACTGGTTATGGAAAATACGTGAAACCAGTTTTTTCTTCAATTTTTTAATGATAAAGTTGCATTTTTTTAGTAAAAAATGTCGAAGAGGCTAGATGAATTTCAAATATAATAAATCTGTTGGCCATTCTTTGACCACGATTCAAGCGAAAACGATTGAATGGATTTCAGTGGTATTTTTACTATTACGTAATTTAGGGTCCTCAATCGGCTTTAAGCTATAGATTATCGCGCAAAAAGCAAGAGAGAAATGAAGAAGATGAAGAGGATTAATTCATTTCTCTTCAATTTCTCTAATTAATTCAGTTCTCATTGTGAAAAACTTCGTTGAAACCATTCATTATTCCTGCATTATTATTGAGATAACAATTAATGAAAGTGAGAAACGGTAAGGTTTTGCTATTCTGGCACCCATGGAAAACAATACGCGCGGCCTGTTCTAGTGTCACTAAAAATAAGTGACAAAATCGCTGAATTCCAGAATTTTGCACGCGTCGAATTTCCCAATGGCGAATCCCTAAAAATTCGGGAGATAGATTCCCCAAAAATCAGGGACGGATCCCAGAAAATCAGTGTCGCGTCCCTGAAAATCAAAACTCTAATTCTCCATTATCAATCTCATTTATTCCCTCCAAACAATTGCAGATGTGACACAGAATTTTGATTGTGTCTTCTGGTGTGGAGACTTGAATTTCCGTCTGGCTCAGCCCCGTGAGGAGGTAATCCAGTGGGTGTCAGACGCATGTTTTCCCCAAACGACCCCTGTAAATCTCGGCAAAGATCAACTACGTATGACATTAAACGAGGGCGCAGTATTACGTGGCTTTGAGGAGGCACCAATAACATTTCCACCGACCTACAAATACGATCCTGGTACACAGACATTCGACTCAAGCTCCAAGCAACGTGCACCAGCATACACAGATCGTATTTTATTCAAGGGAAAGGGACACACTCGTGGCTACATGAGACGAGTGAGTCATGATACTTCAAACTCCCATAAAGATGGCAATATCGAGTGTCTGGTGTATGACTCGGTGCCTAGTATTTGCACGTCCGATCATAAACCAGTTTGGGGGGTATTCAAGACAACTGTGAGGCCTGGAATCGATACGTGAGTTTAATCCCTTCATTATCTCTTCATAAATATTCTTGATGGGGAGTTAAACCGTTTGGTTTATGGCTAGGGGCACTCATTTTTCATTTGCCGTGTTTTCTCACAGAATACCACTGGCTGCTGGACTATTCAATCGAGACGTCTACCTCGAGGGAATTAAACGACGTGCAATTGCCATGGGCGACTCGTACAGTTCATCAAAAGTCTGCGCACTACAGTAATAAATCATTTTGCCATCAATTCCACGAGAAAATTTTTTTCAATTATTCATGCCAGAGCTGCACAGAAATTGGGGTCTTGCATAATTTTTTTTTTTCATTGAAGATGACTACACGCACGAAACAATTTTATAGAAAAACCAAGCGAATTCGGTAGACAAGTCTTTTGAAATGATCAATAGATAATATTCTATAGAAAAAGTCAATATAACTCGATTTTTCTAGAAAACTTATTTGATTGAGATATATTCTATAGAATTTTATTGACTCAATTTTTTGAAGTTTTTTCGTTCTTTTTCATTTCTTTTTATCAAGAAAATCAAACAAAAAAACTTGGAAAGTTCTGCGGACAAAAAAATTTAACAGAAAAACCTAGTGAATTCGCTAGAAAATGCTATTAGATTTCTATTGAAATTTCTATTTGTTAAAATTCCATTAAGAAATATTGAATTGAAAAACATTATCGATTCAAATTCTCTACTTTTTTGCCACTGCAATTTTTTTTCTAGTCAGAAAACTTTGAGAAAGGAAATTTTAATGGAAATCATTTCAATTAAAATCTATTGATTCTTTAAGTAAAATATTGTCTATAAAATTTTTCATATGGGATGAGTTATTAATGAAGAACACAAAACGGATAGCTACAGCTTCTAAATCGCTTATTGTCAAGAGAATAAAAAAATATGTAGCCCATAATTTCATCCAAAATTCCAATTCACTGAATTTTTGAAAATGTTTTTCTCACTTTTTACCTCAACGTGCTTTATGTGGCAAGAATGAGAGTAGTAATTAATCTAATGGAAGGAATGCTGGGCTTCAATTGATCTAGTCGAGAAAATAATTCACATTTATTGTGTGAATATCAAAGCTTTACAGATGAATATTCATTTTATTAATACTTCTCGATTTTTTATAGAGTAATTCGAGTGAAGAGCTTTGGATTTTTTAATAGATTTTATTAGATGGAACAATTCATTACTAGGACCTACTGTAATCAGAATATAATACGGGGTATCTTCAACACTTAAAAATTCGGGACAATAAGAATTTGATAATGAAAATTACAGTTCTCCAGAATTTGTTTCTGAATAACTTGATTTTGTGATTTTTACGACGTGAGATTATTCTATGGACCTACTCTGTCTTAATGAGTAATCGTTATTAATGATACCTTGAAGAAAAATGAAAAAACACGTCCAACAGTATTTTGCACTCTCTAAGCTGTAACTTAATGGTTCTAAGTGACTAGCCTCTTAATTGCTAAGATTTAATTCAGATGATTTTGGTAAATTGAAAATTTGTAAGTTTGTGCGTTTACTTGTGGCACCTGCATAGATAAAAATTTTCATGGGATCATGTTATGAGGATCCCGTGGAATGGTCCAATGCAAAATTCAAAAATTCCTTACAGGATTCTTCCAACACGAAGGATTATATAAAGAAAAGGTGCTTACAAAAAAAAGTAGGGTGAACAGGTCAATTTCTAGCGGTTAGTTTCTGGACGATTCCCACTTGCATTGAATATTCCATAAATAAAATGAAAATTGTATGCACCTTTCAATAATATTACTCGTGTACAATCATGTGATCAATTATTTTTTCTATTGATCGACATTTAATAAATAAAAAAAAAGATGGCCGAGCTGTCCAGAAATTAGGGGTCTCGGCTGAATTCAAGTATTTTTTAATTCAATTATTCTTTGTTTTGTTATTTTCTAATTAAAACATTCTTGAAGGTGTGGAAGTCATTATATTCCTTAACCGTCCAGCAATTGGCCTGTTCACCCTATTCTCTGCGATAAATTCTTAAGGAAATTTCTTCTATAGAAAATCTAAATTTCTAAAAAATTTGGGCAATTCCTACAGGCATGTTCTGAATTCTGAAGGAATTTTTCATACATGTGGTGGCAATAAACTCAAATATTTATCGTTTTATTTCTGCACAAGGGTCTTTAGATCATTACAATTATATTCTATTATTCTTCATAAAAATTGATTTATCGGTTACTGAAGTCGCAGTGCGACAAGTTCCTAAAACTATTCCTAAATGGATGGGAGTCAATGAAATAGAGAAAATATTGATGTACAATATACAATACATGGAATATAAATGAATTTCACAGAGATAATTTATGATTATTTTGCAGAGTAACGTAAGCACATGTTTATTAAAGGGACTGTCCTCATTCAACTCAGTAATTCTCTGTGTTACCGAATACTATTTAACGATAAATATAATCAAAATCTCGTCGAATTCACAGATGAGAATATTCTAAAGGATTCTCGATATTTCCAGGTGAGCTGCTTTTCTATAGCTGATAATGAATCCGAAAAATTTGGATATGCATTGAGTAACAGAGTGGTGAAGCAGGATAAGTCAATAGGGAACTTGCATGAAGCTCACTTCTTTCTAGTTCCCCTATTCAGACATTCTTCATAACATATGGATAGCTAAACGGCGAAAATTATGGAGAAATATTGCCTACATGTCTAGAAGACGGTCAGGTAACGCATTATTGGTCGAAAAAAAAAGAGAGTGGGGAGTTGTCGTTCTCCATTGGCCGAGGGGCACCTCAAGATTGGGCTAGGTCGGCCCGAGCCATTCTGTGATTGGTCCAGCACTCGACCGTCTGTGTGATGTCATTAACGATTTCAAAGCGTTTGAAATCTTCAACTTTTAACAATTAATTATTAATTAATGAGCAATATTTCAAACGTTTGTGACTGAAAAATGAATTATTCAGGTCGGAAACTTGAGATTAGAAAATTGAAAATAATTCAAGTTCCCTATTCTAGTTGGAGATAGCTTTTTAGTTTAATCGGAACCAAATTCCCGTTTTTTTTCAAATCATTCTGTCCGATACAAATATCCAGATTGAATATACCAATCATCAACAAGATTCCAAGAGCGTTTCTGGACTCCTTTTCTTTATTCCTTGAAAAAAAAGAGAAAAATTGACGGGGAAACAATTTCCGGGAATTTTTCCATGCGGAGAAAAACTCCGACCACCAAATCGATAAAATGGGCGTTTTTCACGTGGTCGTACATAATTATGTTAATGAAGTCTGAAGAAGATGCATTGAGTTAATGTTACCATTTTTTCTCATATTATACATTAAAGTGAGGTTCAAAAAACCTCACGTTAAATTCAGTTAACGACCATCTCGTCTCAAGTTCTGCATAAAAATTACACCATCTCCTTTCAATCTCAAGATATTAAGTGACGAAATTGACGGTAAACATGAGTTAATTTATCCAGTTTCACCACTCTCTTATCAAATTAAATATTGAAAAATGTTTTGGACAGTTTTCCAAAGGGAAAACCGAAAAAATGGATATAAATAATAGGCTAATATCGAGGCGACGTAAGGGGATCTGCCTTATTACATGCCTTACCGGAAAATGGCAAAGACTTGAGAAATTGTCGCTATGAAATGTTTCTGATTGATGCCAATGTATTTAATCTATAGATTCAAAATTGTTGATATCTTAATCGTTTGATTGAAGAAAAAAATATTACATGGAAATTATTATCGCATAACTGAAATACCAGAAAAGACTCGCAAAAAGTGCTAAATGTACATCAAGTACGAGACTATATCTCTGACTTATTGGTACTCTATTCATTTTTTTAAAATGAATGCACTGTTGTCTACTGTGATACGTAACATTTGATGTATAGCACATGAAATAATGGAGGAAAATTGTGGGAGTTTGAAATTTCGTCGAAGGTCCTAAAAGTAGCCAAATATGAAACAATAATTTATCTCGTCAATACACCAAGCACAGTGGTAAAATAGAATGTTTATATTTCAGGAATTTGAATCGGTACTGCACAAACTTTTCAATAGGATGAAATGTAGAATGTTTCTACTGAAATAAAGAGACTCCATTATCAAATTATCAAATTATTTTGGGAGGAGTGGGACAAGATTGAACATCTTCAAGGAGAGACTAATCATCGATTACAGAACAGACAGAAGTCTTACTTTTGCCTCCGAATGGAAGCGTGCATGAAAGCTTTGTGATCGTTCCAATTTAAGTTCCGGATTTTTTGCGTTATATCGACTCAATATGATCCGAAAAGTCCGAAATAGTATATTATGTCCCGAGAACAGATAAACCGCGAATTTTAACTTCACTTTGTTCGGTATTTGAACGCAGTTCTCGGTATTTGAGGCATAAAAAATTATTTTATGTCCCCAAGTCCATAAAACCGCGATTCTAACATCGATTTCCTCGCTTTGATTAATTGATGGGTTAATTAATAAATTTAATTGATATTATTTTGATATTTTGTTAATTATAAAAATTTAAATTAATTGTTGGGTAGTTTAAATTTTAGGGCATTATTTATTAAATTTATAAAATAATTATTTTTTAATTAAATCGCGGCTTCCGGGCACAGAGACATAAAATATTGTATGCCACACGGCGATAAAACAATTTAAGAAACTCAAAAACATGAGCCCCATACCTCATAAAGAGTAAATTTCACGAGGGTCAAACATTGCAAAAGACCAAAGTCACAAATTATCTCCATTGTGAGAAAGTCAATCTCATTATCTATTGAGCTTTATTGGATTTTCCTCTTTATTATTTGGAGCCCTGGAAAAGTTCAGTTGTCCCTGAAATAGTATATTTCGTAACGAGTGCAAAAAAGTGTTTTTTGGGGAGTGGGAGGTTTATATCACGAGCCGAAGGCGAGTGATATAATCTCACGAGCTAAAAAACATTTTTTCACGAGTTACGAACAATATTTTTCATCACAATGTGCCGAAAATTTCACTTTTCGTCACACCGTGATGAAAAGAACCATTTTGTTCTGAAGCGTTAAAAAAAGCTACCAAAGCAGTTGAATCATTTTGTCATTAAAGAATGCTGAATGAAACAGGTTAATGTGAAGGCAAAAAATGATGACGCGACGAATTCAACAGAGATTAATAAATAATGACATTGACCAACTGAGATCGCAATGAGGTCCCAATTGAAAATTTCACAAACATGGAGACGAACAACAAAATTGACAAAAAAATCCCTCAGCGCATAACGAAGATCCCTGCCTACCCCAGTTGATAACGCGAGCCCGCGAATCATAGACCATACAGTTCCCACCTAGACCCCCGATATTCCCAGAAATTCCTGACCCACGACACTGCCCATCTACTGTCCACCTCGTTCCGTCTCCTCAAAATAAATTGCAACCGTGCAAAAAGAGACCAAGTGGGTTCAACAGAGACGGAAAACCCGTATTAAAGAGTGCTTGTCCGGGGGCAAAATCGTGTAGACGGAGGGCGATTAAAATCGTCGCCATTTTGTTTATTTTCCGTCTGTTTCAGAGGTAAAATATAAAGGCGCCCAACAACGTCGATAAATTTTTCAAAGAAAACAGCCGAAACAGGCCAACTAGTACCACGAATAACTGTGTTAGTGAATCTAATCCCGAGAGACTGCACTGAGACACTCGGGGTCACCTGTCCACCGAAAAAAAAAACACCGTAATAATATCGAGCTCAACTAAACCCAGGCGTGGCATTTTCCACCGCGAAACCTCTGCTAATAGTCCCCATAAACCCAGAAATAAAAATAAACAAAACCCCTCGGGAGTAAATCGATGAAAGACAAAGACTCGCCTCGAAAACGAGACCCAGAATCATAAAAACATCGGGAGAAATCAAGCCGCCGACCCCTCGCCACTTCCGCCAGCCCAGTTGAACGAGAAAATCTTGAAAAAAAGTGTCCGGAAATCATCGTGTGTCGCATCACTCAGTAGCGCCGGTGTTCCCCCCGAATAAATCATAATTTTCCTTCACCCACACCATAAAAACAACCCGGGGGTTGCAATCCGGTCTCTCTCTAACCGTTCGGTCTCCCCCTCTCGGTGTTCCGCGGAAGCGCCAAGCACGACATTTCTTGTTGGCATACACACACAAGCCCGCAACACCGAAACCCCCAGTTGGAGCATAAAAAGTGCCGTCGGAGTGGAAATAAAGGGAGAGACAATTTTTTCCCTCAACATCGTCGTGGCAAGTAAATAATTATCCGGTGGAATCGTCGGAAAGACGACAATTTGTGCCTGAAAACGGTAGGGGGGGCGGGGAAGTGTTCCTGCTGTGTACAATATCTCCCAATAAAAACAAAATAACCGAGCAGGGAGGCGACAACGGGAGGAATAGACTAGTGAATAATTCGTTGGGAAAAACAACTCGTGGAGAAACAAAAAATATTGAAGGGAAAAGAAAATAAAAAAAAAAGAAGAAAAGATTTCTCCGTTCCCGAGTGGCCTCGAGAACGGGCATAAAACGGCCGCAGAAATTGGGCGAATCGCAAGCAAGTATCAGACGTCGTCGTGCGGTAAAGCAACGTCGCCGACGGTACGCCGCATAAGTACAAGTGATACATTGAACGAGGGTAACATACCTGAGGAACGTTTGACAAATTTTGATCGGAAAAATTTTGATAAAATTGATAAAAAATCGGCGGATTGCAACGATTGCTCGGGGATTATCGGTGGAGATTGTGAGAGGGGCATATCGCCGTTGTTAACGGCGACTGATACACCGAAAAATCATCAGATTAATACGGAAGTAACCTCGACGGCGCGTGTCGTCCGCGAGGTACAAAGCACAGACAAGACGACCATCAACATTGGTGTCGCAATGAACCACGTTAATGAACAGGATAACCTGAAGCAGCTCAATTTAACACCTGTGCAGGTCAACGAATTTGAGGAGATGGACACCCAAGAGGGTGAGTAATTGGTGTTTTATGTCGTGGGGGCGCGGAAGGGGGGGGGGAGTCGCGAATGCTTGCGGGGATATTTGAGGTTATTTTGGCGGGTGGGACAAAGACCTTGGGCATGACTATTTGGATGAGCGATGCTTTAGGACGTCGAAACGCAGATTCTTGCGGATTCGTCAGTGGGAAGTTTGGAGTTGATGTTTGGGGGAGATTTCTAATGACGAACATATTGGTTGCTGCTGTCGCCCTTTGTTGGCGAAATCGGATTAATGGAGTCTTGTCAGGTGTTTTGGTGGCTCAGCACAACGAAATGGAGCAGAGGCACTGAGGCAGAATTTAATTTTTTTTCAAGCATTCAGTGAGGTACTTGTGAAGTTGAGAATTTTTTTATGGGAGTTGTCTAATGATGAACACATTGGTGTTTGCTAATGTCTCGATTTTTAATGGAGCTGCTGTGAGTGGTAATGGAGCCAGGTGGGAAGTCAGGAATGGGGATTTGAGAGATTTGTAATGACAAACATATTGGTGGTCGCTGGGGGCTCTCTTTGTTGGCAAGATTTAATTAATGGAGTCTTCATGCCAAATGTTCTGATGTTTCAGCATAACAAAATTGGAGAGACATTGAAGTAAAAATTGACTTTTTTTTTGAATGAAAAATTCATTGAGTTGTTTGTGAAGACGAAATTTTTTTCAGGGGAGTACTCTAATGATGAACATACTGGTGTTTTGTGAAGTCTCGATTTTTAGTTGAGTCTTTATGCCAAGTAGGAAGTTGGGAATGCAGATTTGGGAGAGATTTCTAATGACAAACATATTGGTGGTCGCTGGGGGCTCTCTTTGTTGGCGAAATTTAATTAATGGAGTCTTCATGTCAATTGCTTGGATATTTCAGCATAACGAAATGAGGGAAAGAAACTAGAGTAAAATTGACTTTTTGTTGGTAATGAAAAAATGCAATTAATTGCTTCTGAAAATGGGAATTTTTTTCCTTCAAAGCATTCTATAATGGCGGACATATTGGTGTTTGCTGAGGTTTCCCTTACTTGGCTGAATTGAATTAATAGGTTCGTTTCCTATTAGGTGGAAAGTTGAGATACAGATCCCAGGGAGATTCTTAATGATGAACATATTGGTGTTTGCTGGGCTCTCTCTTTCTTTGCTAAATTGAATTAATGGAGTCTTCATGTCAGATCTTCTCATATTTCAGTACAACAAAATAAGGGAGCGAAACTGGAGTAAAAATTCACGAGAATTTTTGTCATCAGAGTATTCTGATAATGAACATTTTGGTGTTTCCTGGAATTTCCCTTTTTTGGTTGAATTAAATTATCGGAGTCTTCGTGTCAGGTCTTCCAATATTTCAGCACAACCACATGAGGGAGAGAGACTGGAGTAAAATGAACACTTAACTTTTTTTAATAATAAGAAATTCAATGAATTATTTGTGAAGGGCGATATTCGTTCATCATTTGATTAAGAGTTTTATAAGTCATTGAATTTAAAAAAAATGCCTGTCCATTTTCCCTCACTCGCCCCTGTATCCGTAATGGGGGAATTGTGAAGATGTCCACTCCAGATTCTCCATCACCCCTCCAGGCATTTTGAATGCTGAACATAGTGGTCTAATGCTTTGTCCTTCCTCCCTTTGTCGAAATTGAATCTATGGGTCTTCATGCCAGGTTTTTCGATATTTTAGCACAACAAAGTAAAGGAAAGAGAGAGAGAGAGTGGATCGAAATTAATCGAATTTTTTGCTTTCAAATGGAAATATTGTATTCGTCCAATTCGAAATTTTCTGTACCGCCCAATGGGTAATACCCCCCCCCNCCCCCCCCCCCAATTCTCAGGATTGGCTGAGAATTTTTTTAAATTTTTTTATTATGCAAATATTTGATAACAACAAGTAATTTCAACAGAAATTTTCAATTTTTTTCTGTGGAAACATCGTTCAAAAAATCCAAATCATTTCTTGCTGAATTATTAAAATATTTCGACTCCAGAATTTGAGATTTTTAAAATTTTCAGTTGTTTTATAATTGAATGGAGTGCGAAATATATGTTCGTTATACATTTTCACATCCATTGGGATCCATTCGATAGCAGAAAAATATCTTCATCAGTTATTATTGGCTATTTTATCACTCTCCGCGTTTANTCCATTGGGATCCATTCGATAGCAGAAAAATATCTTCATCAGTTATTATTGGCTATTTTATCAGTCTCCGCGTTTATGGGTAATTCCGCCCAGAGTTTGTGAGTAATGCCGCCCAGGGTTTCTATAGGGCTGCTAGACTCTGCAGCCAGAGGGCGGTCGAGTAACAGCTTGATTGTTTAGAGTAGCCGGTGACCAGATCCTATCAATTAGCCCCTCATGTATAGATATTCCAAATTTTTATTTTTTTCCTCATTGAAGTAGTTTTGNATCCGATCAATTAGCCCCTCATGTATAGATATTCCAAATTTTTATTTTTTTCCTCATTGAAGTAGTTTTGAAGAAAATTGCGAGCTAATAAAAAACATTTGCTAGTTAGTACTTTTTTTAAAATAAATTTTTGAAAAATCACCCCTGAAAGAAAAGGCGTTATCCTCCCTATTTCATTATTTCCAAAAAAATTTATCACCAGTCGGTAGCAAATTGTTTGAAGTTTTTGCGAGTTAAGAAAAAATCGTCAATGTACTCCTATTATTGTGTAAATTAACAATTCCAATTTCAACTGAAAACCAGAGTTGATGACCAGAGTTTGTAGCAGAGATGTCAGACAAGATATGAATGTTTTTTTGGGCTCAAATGAAAGAGCGGGTCGAGAAATGACGTGCTAGAGCCTCTAAACATGACAAATGTCTCTAAAGATGATATCTGTTTTCAATTGAAAAGCAGAGTTGTGACATCATTGTCTAGGAGGACAATGGGGTCTAGGAGTATGTATAGAACATTGGGGTCTAGGAGTCTCCCCTGGTTCAAAACCATCTTTAGAGGTCCTAGCACGCCATTTCTCGACCCGCTCTTTCGTTTGAGCTCAAAAAAACATTCATATCTTGTCTGACATCTTTGCTACAAACTCGGGTCTTCAACTCGGGCTTTCAATTGAAGGCCCGAGTTGTAGACCCGAGTTTGTAGCAGCGATGTCAGACAAGATATGAATGTTTTTTTGGGCTCAAATGAAAGAGCGGGTCGAGAAATGGCGTGCTAGGGCCTCTAAAGATGGTTTTGAACCAGGGGAGACTCCTAGACCCCAATGTTCTATACATACTCCTAGACCCCATTGTCCTCCTAGACAATGATGTCACAACTCTGCTTTTCAATTGAAAACAGATATCATCTTTAGAGACATTTGTCATGTTTAGAGGCTCTAGCACGTCATTTCTCGACCCGCTCTTTCGTTTGAGCCCAAAAAAACATTCTCAGTACAGTACAGAAAATGAGAAAACTCACGGGTCTTTTCTGTACTGCTTCTCACGATTTCTCGCCTGGAAATTGGTATTACATACTTCCCAAACTCGAAAACTTGAAAATCACTACAGAAAAATATTGTTCCTGGGCTGTTGCGATGGGGTTTTTTTGTGGTTGGCCAGTCCTCGCCTACGGCTCGGAGGCCAACGCCACACGAGTAAAAAACCCCATCGCAACAGGCCGGAAAAATACTATTTCCTTAGGTAAGCGGTACAACCACCAGGTGACCGCTGGTGTGATCGATCGTTTTTCGACGATAAGTGAAACCATAATTGTTTAAATGAATTAAATTGTGATCTAAAGTATTCTTCCCAACGCCGTCTTGATCGAGTTTGCTCATGAGATTGATCGCCTCATCTGTTGTTGAAAAAATTTATTTTGAAACCAATATTCAGAGAAAGGTAAAAAATTTAACGTTGGGGTAGTGTTAGCTGGCAATAAACCATTGAATTCAATTTAACCTTTACACCGAACCGCTCCGAAAACGCACGTTTACCGCACCCCACGATCTGTCAGACCACTACTCCGTCTGGATCGCATTTTCCGTGTGTTTGAACAAATGAATCAGTACTTTATGTAACTGAAAATTCAAATGAGGGCTAAAACGGGGAAAGGTCAAGCAAGGAAGGGTTTAACGGGGAGGGGTTGAACAGAAGATTTGTTATGAACATTGTCTCATGTAAATCTCCCCTGTTAATTCTCGATTATCGACCTAACAAACATATGGCATTCATTATAAATAATTGGTGCTAATTTTTTTTTATCAATTCCCTCAGTGAATGAATTAGAACTAAAATTAGTTTTCCTGATACTAAAAATTGGAAATTTCGAATTTGACGAAATACAATACTTCCATTTGAATGCGAAAAGCTAAGACCGTCAATTCGATCTTACTCGCCTAAAAAAAAATACTTGAAACCGTCAAAATTGGATTGGAAGTTTCAGGTCTCTTTCTGGTAATTCCAATGAAACAGTAAACTTGTTTAACCGACTGTTCTGTGGATTCAATTAATTTAATCCGTATCAGAGGACCTCGGAAGGAGACACAAAGTTATTTTCAATAAAGTTTCAACAATTTTTCGAAGGTCTTTCCCAAGTTTCTCGGTGGGTAATCGTCACTGCTCCACTTTCCTTCTTCTTTTATTGTACTGTCAACGTTTTATCAAGATTAGCTGCTGATTTGGGGGGATATGAAGGTGCAAAGTTGACTCAATTCAGTTGAGAACATAAAAACGATTAATATTGGTTTCTGGGGACAATGAAAGGAGTCAGTAATTACAGAAAATTGTACTCCCTCTGTGCGATGATGAGCTCGATGTTGTTTCATCCAAATGGTAATGAAATTATCGACTTTTTAATTTTTTTATCAGCACATCCATCGGGCACATAACCTATCGAAAAATGCTCCGATGATTTTATTTTTATGAATATGTTTGATATTTTGTTTTTTTTTTGTGAGGCCTGTGGACATGATTGGACAATTCGGCTAATGAGATTTGAAATTGATATTTCAGAGGCGCCGAATGACGGTCGAGGCGATGGCAGGGGTGAACTACCACCTATAAATGGTGAATTGGAGTTCGAGCTTGCAGGCATGAACGAAGACATGCCCGGCTGCGTCAGTCTGGATCACGAGATGAACGAGGGTAATTTTTTTAAAGAGGAAATTGAGATTATGAACAACTCGCACATTTTTCTGGTGTTTGCGAAAGCTTCAGCGAATATTCTAATAATAGATGGATTCCAGAGTGACGCGTTAACAGCATGGAATACCCAGAATTTTGATTTTTTAATACATTCTGCGTTACTGTTCTGAATAATTGAGCATTCTTTTGGTGAAATGAAGTAGAAAACTTTTTGGAATTTTTTCAATTACAAAATGCCATAGATTTTACTTGACTGAGAATCGTGAAAGTCAGTTTAATGTGAACTAACGGAAATTCATATGATTAGGAATGTTTATCCACACGGAGAAGAGAATCAACAAAAATTTGCAAAAATAAAAAAAAATACTCTATTTTCAACTAAGTATACGGTTACCAAAAACGCAAAAGAAAACTAACACTCGGAAAAAACTGTAGTGGAGACCGGGGCAAAATAAAATGAAACAGTTGTGAATTTTTCCATTCATGACCTCATCGAATCTTTCCCCGCATGTCCTTGTCCAAAAAACAATTAATAACATGTTCAACTCATTTCGTTTATTGTTCATCAAACAGAAAATATTATAAACAAATTGATGTACGAATGCGCTGTGCTCATGTAAATATCCGCTGTGAATTGTTTGTTATATTCTGGATAATAGTAGAACACATGCTGGCAAGGTTTTTCGTATAAAAAATACATGAAGAGAACATATTCAGTATCGAAAGAATAATCAGTACTTGGTTCGCTTGGTTCGCAGATAGAAAACCTGGGGAGAGAATTCCCTCCAAATGAGAATAAAAACAGTGTAAACTATCTCAATCTGTCACTTTCGAAGTGAAATAGAGCAAAAAAAGTCCCCCAAATCGTGTGAATGATGCGTTCTCCACATTATTTCATTTTGCCTCGCATTTCATTCGGTCCCGGTCTTTCCTAAAAAAGTTTTCCAGGAATAACTCCAAATCTAAGAGAGTTACCGAAATTTTCATAATAACCTTTTTTATAGACCGAATAGAGGGCTACAAAAAAGGTCATGACAATAATTTAGGTATCTCCCTTAGATTCCGAGATATTCCGTGAAAACTGGCCAATAATCAAGATTGACTCAAACGGTTTTACCGTTTCGCTACTGAATTTTTCTCAAATCTAAAAATGTTCAGTTTTCATCCTTAATTAAACAGTTTCAATCAAAAAAGGCTGGATTTGGTGGGAAAATTTAATTGAATTTAAATTGCAGATGAGGCGAGATCCGAGGCGACATTTCGCTATACCGTCGAGAATGTATCAAAGATGAAGGACTCACAGCTGTCACCCCCGTGCTATGTACGTAATTTACCATGGAAAATAATGGTAATGCCACGGTCGAGTCAAACCCAAGAGAGGCAGCCCCAGAGATCCCTTGGATTTTTCCTCCAGTGTAATGGTGAGAGTGAATCATCAACATGGAGCTGTTATGCTGTCGCTGAATTACGTCTTTTGTCATGCAAGGAGGGCCAAGAGCCGTTCAGCAGAAGTGAGTACAGATTTATTTGAATTCAAGTCTTGGATAATACTCCACAAACATCATCGTTATCATCAGCAACTGGGAGAATATCAACTGTAAACATGTTTTTTTTTTCAGAAATACAACATCTCTTCTATAACAAGGAAAATGACTGGGGATTCAGTCATTTCATGCTGTGGCAGGATGTCTTGGACCCGGACAAGGGATACATCAAAGATGATTCGATAACACTTGAGGTAAATTAATTATAAATTATTGCAGTGGAAAATTGATGCAGTACATTGAGAAAAACAAAGTTTTGAGAAGTACGTCTTTACTTATATCAAGAAACTCGTGGCTTGAAAATTTTCACGAGCAAAACATCTTGCACCAAGGAAAAACACATTCGTCAAGAAATTTCGTACTTGACCTATAGATGAGGACAACTTCTTGACGACGAGAAAGCGATTTCTCAAACCAAGTAAAATTGAATTAATTCCTCTAATAGTTTTCTCGCCTCAATTCTAAAATATTTTAATGCAAAAACCTTAAAGAAAAAATATGCAATTGTTGGAGACAGAGAGTCTTTTTGATATTCCTGAAAAATTGAACTTCAGGAATGATTGACTAGTCTCAATCTATGGAATCCATGTATCGAATTCTGGACAAAAGCTCTATAAATGTCTGATGTTACACACTGTGGACAGTATTGCTCGCTAGATATGAATTGGTATCGTTCTATATGGCTTCAAAATCAATACTCTTCCCTTCTTAACATGCATTAAGATAATCCGGTGGATTAGGGCGCTAATTTCCGGATCTAGTACATTAGGATGATGCGCACATATTTGAAAAGACCCATCGACGAAACCACGCGATGGTCACAATTATCATTAACGAGATGGTCAATATTGATTGCCTGCATGACAATACCTGAGTCTAAAAACCACTTTGAACATCCCCAAGAGAATAAACTGCAGTGCTATGGTATAGAAATATCTTGATCGATTATTCTAAGAGGAAGTGCCAGGATGTATTTTTTGTTGAGAAATTATTCAACTACAATAAGAGTGTGTTGAATTTTGAACATTTTTCTCTCAAAGGACTTGTTTTTACGATGAATTGTCAATTAATAAGAAATAAAATATAAGCCTAAAAAATAAAATTGGGTTGTTGATGGGCTGAAACGGAAAATTTTCTGATAAAGACTGATTTGTGGATGAAATAACGAAAGGCGTTTCTTTGACATCTTCCCATGGAAGTACTTGGTTTTTACATAAGCGAACAATCATCAGAAATTAACATATAATTCGAAAAAGCAGAAATCTAGGTATTGTAGGGTGAACTAGGAAATTACTTGATAACGACTGATTTGAAGAGATAATGTCATAAACAATGGGCTAGAAAATCAAAAATTTTGGCGTGTCATAAATAAAAGTCGGATGAATAGCCCTGAAATTTTGAAAAAAAAATTAAAAAACAAAAAATCCTATCTCCAAAATGGGCTGTGAAAAAAATCTGAAAAAAATTGAGAAATAGTTTTTCTAGTCCCCTAATCGTAGAAAAAATCGAGATCAATTTCCAAGAGGGTGAGGGTCAGCCGTTGACTCGTTTGACATGGAATACCTCATATATAATCGATCTTCAACGCATGAGAAATCTCACTTCAATTGCTCGCGACTTTAAAGACTTATATTAATCCCCCCTTAATTTATTCTCATTATACGATTTAGCACTTCACAATGATGGTTTTTTCTCCAGGTTCACGTTGCAGCGGATGCTCCACACGGTGTAAGCTGGGACAGCAAAAAGCACACAGGCTTCGTAGGCCTGAAGAATCAAGGTGCAACATGCTACATGAATTCCCTCCTCCAGACCCTCTACTTCACAAATCAACTGCGCAAAGCAGTTTACAAAATGCCAACTGAGAGTGACGACTCAAGCAAGAGTGTCGCACTAGCACTGCAGAGGGTATTTCACGAGTTACAATTTTGTGATAAACCAGTTGGTACAAAAAAATTGACCAAGAGCTTTGGATGGGAAACCCTTGACTCATTTATGCAGCACGATGTTCAGGAATTTTTGCGCGTACTACTTGACAAACTTGAGAGCAAAATGAAGGGCACTTGTGTTGAGGGTACAGTGCCAAAATTGTTCGAGGGAAAAATGTCATCGTTCATAAAGTGCAAAAATATGGAATACACGTCGACAAGGGTCGAGACATTTTACGATATACAGTTGAATATCAAGGGGAAGAAGAATATTTACGAGTCATTCAAGGATTATATCAGTACTGAGATACTTGATGGGGATAATAAGTACGATGCTGGGGAGCATGGACTTCAGGAGGCTGAGAAGGGAGTGATCTTTCAATCTTTCCCGCCTGTTCTGCATCTTCATCTCATGAGATTTCAGTACGATCCGGTTACAGACTGTTCCGTGAAATTCAATGACAGGTGAGTGTTTTGATAGAGTTCTTCCATGACGACCACAGTTCGATGGCTCCTAAAGGGAACTCCGTAACTCAGAGAACATTTCCAAACTCAAGTGTCTTAAGAATATTGACTGAAACTTTGTGCCTCAGAGGAGATGACAGAAACCAAGCTTTTCTGAGAAAATTCAAAAAAATTTAGCTCAGTGACTCCGATTAAATACCGTCTAATTGTAATTACTCGGATAGAGTTACTGCAGATATTTTCATATACTTTGTTTGAGGAATATTTCATACCGGTTGTCAGTTGTCAGAGAACCAAACCTCTTATTCAATCAATTTAGTAATTGGTAAATTGTTGTCATCTCATTTCTTTTAACATTAATTTCTTATGTAGTGGGTAATGCAGGGGTTGGTGAATCATTTTGAAACTACTGGTTCATTTGATTTGATTGGTTCTTTGCCACTGTATTCATTAATATCTACGAGAAATTTTCCAATTATTGATATTAGTTTTTCGGAATTAGCGTTCTGTACGAGTGGGTAACTAGGGATCAGCTAATCCTGATCCCTAAAAGATTGATAGGCTTGATTCATAGAAACCATGAACGATTTCCTAAAGCAACAAGAAAAACTGCAACAATTTGGGAGCAAAGGATTGGCAGCTCTGAATTTTATTCATAGGTTATTAACGAAACTAAACGGAGATTAATCAGAGCTCCTGGGTTACGTGTTTTTGAATTTTCATTGAGATACTTCTCTCGTCTCCTCTGAGATACAAAGTTTCAGCCAATACTCGTGAGATACTTGAGTTTAGAACGAAATCTTGAGGTACGTGGTTTTGGAAATGTTTTCTGAGTTCCATTGTTTCCTTTAGTAGCCATCGAGTTTTTGCTTTAAGTTTCATCCTAGGCTTAATTGAGTGAATTTTTTTTTTGTTGAATTATAAGGATTAAATTTTTTCATTTTGTTTACAGATTTGAATTTTACGAGAAGATAAGCTTGGGTCCCTATCTCCAGGTAGAAGAGCCAACTAATTACACCCTGCACGCAGTGCTTGTGCACAGTGGGGATAACCATGGAGGGCACTATGTTGTCTTCATCAATCCTGCTGGGGATGGGAAGGTAAAAAATAATTTGCATCTATAATGGGGGGGGTAATGACTGTGCCATTGATTGTTCGCAAAAAACGTTTGTTTTGTTTTTCTAATAGAGGATGGTATATGAGTAATTTCTGTTGTAATTTAAATTTAATATCGAGCATTTAATATTGAAAAAATTAGTAGAGAAGTCTTTTTTTTTTCATTACATCTTTAATGCTGTTGAATTTGTTGGATCATCAACCAAAACCTAGAATTATAATGAATAATTTTCCTAATAATTTCTTGAAAGATGTGATGGATATCCCCTGAATCCTTCGCACGATTTTCCTTTCTCACGTCAACCAACAGAATTTAATATAAAAAAGTGAATAAACAATTCAATTGTCACTACAAAAAACGCGAAATATCCTATGAAAAATTTTGATACTTCGTTCATGTATCCTCATGAACCCTTAACACAAACTGATACAATTGTAATAAATAATTGACTGCGAGAGCACCAGAAAACCCAAGAATTTGTGAAATCTCACATTTAAACAATCACTTCAACTCCACATTAATAAATTTCTCATGATTTGTGTGTGCTCAGTGGTGCAAATTTGACGACGACGTGGTATCAAGATGTACAAAACAGGAGGCAATAGAACATAACTACGGTGGACAGGACGAGGACATGTCAATGGCAGTTAAACACTGCACAAATGCATACATGTTGGTCTACATACGCGACTCTGAGCTACAAAATGTACTCCAAGAGGTGAAAGAAGAGGATATACCTCAAGAGGTCAGAAACGTCCTACAAAGAGAACTATCCGAGGAGATGTACAATCGCGAGCGTGATAAAGACGTTATTGATACTAACAAAGACAATCGTGATAATGAAAACGCGTCCTTGAGGCCGTCCACTCAAACACCACGTAATCCAAATCTCTACATCCACGATTTTTAATTTTCTCAACGATTTTTATCGCTAATTTTTATTTCTCGGACTGTTGAAAATCAAAATTCTTTAACAACTATTTGATTCGTATTTTCGGGGGATTTTTTTCACATTTTCTTTGATTTATTTGATAAATCGAGGGGAGAAACTTTCTCAATCTAATTACGATTCTCATCCCTATTGTTTCAACAAATGGGATTTAGTTGTTGAATGATTTTTTAAAATGCAAAATAATTTATGACGAAGAAATACTTTTTTAGATTTTTTTTCCGACTAAAAGTGAAGATTTAAAGTCTCTCCCTCGTTCATTAATCGTGATTTAAAAAATTTCACGTGGCCGGTGACGATAACCTATGGTTTAATTAAACATTTTTTCTACAAAATAATGAAAAACGTGAGAAAAGTACGTGAAACACTTTTTTTTTTAATCCAAAATGATGTTTCATCAGTGTTGATAGTGAATTACGAGTATTAACAGATGCTTATCTATTTATTTGTTGTTACATATTAATGAATAGAAGGATAACAAAAAATTTAAGACGACGGATTGAAAGATAACAGAGTGACACAGTATCGTCGAAAGAATAAATAATTTATAATTGCTGTAATCGAGGTTCTTTTTGAATGCTATTACCAACTATTTTATATAAAATAATGGGAGGAAAAAAAGTTGAGAGAGACGAGCGGATGGGGAGTGATGAATAATAAATTGTTGGATATTTAATGAAAAACATTAGCGTCATTTCAAGAATCGACTGGTTCATGCATTCATTCTATTTATTTAATGATGATTAATTCATTATTTTTATTCCTGAGAGGATCCATCATTTTACTAATCATGAGGAGTAACCGGCCTGTGTAATTAGCAATTTTGCACTGTCGATTAGTTTTTTTTCGACTTTTTCCCCATTTTTAATATTTCATCGTTGATTTTTCGATGGTAGAATTTAGTTGAACGCGTTTTTCACACCTTGACATTGATATGGATGCTATGTCAACGCATTCAGATACCTCGAGGTTTCATAATACATCGGAGAATCCTGGAATGATGTCTGAATAAGCCTCACGTGACTTTCTAGAATTTTATTCATCAGTTTTGGATCAAATTACACTTATGTCATCAGATTATTATATTTTCCATTTCCATCGTTGTACTAATCACATGACCCCTTCCTCATTATTTAGATAAAAATCACTTCTGGTATTCGTTGGAATAAGGAGATGAATAGTTTTAGCACCAAATTCCTCTTTTAGTCGTTCAGAAGTTGAATGAAAATTAATTACTGCACTCGTCTCCTTATTTCCACTAACTCCAGAGCTGTATCGTAACGCATCTTATCCAACTTATCGATATTTCATGCACCCCATTCCCAATGAACTACGCCTGCTGAATAATTTTCATTTTGTAATCACATTTAATAATTTTCGATAAAAAAAAGTGCTGACTATTACGGCAGATGAACAAAATTAAAATTATTTGAAATGCAGTGATAATTGATAAAGAAAAAATCCAAATGAATTTTTCGATCGTAAAGAGAGAAAAATTAAAATGAATGGAAAAAAAAAATTGATAATTGGCAAAAGCAATATTGCGAGAAAGCTCGAAGAGAAAAAAATTCTGTATACACTTGGATAATTTTAATTTTGTTGGTCTAGCTGGTGGAGAGGCTACAAGAGGAGAAGAGGCTGGAACAAATAAGAAGAAAGGAAAGAAACGAGGCATACTTGTATATGACTGTGAACGTACTTCTTGAGGATAGCTTTGATGGACACCAGGGGAATGATCTCTATGATCCTGAACACGCGCATTATCGAATGTTTCGGGTTCGCAAACAGGCGACACTCCATGAATTTCTCGAATTACTCAGCGAGAGTTTGGTAAGTTTTATCAAGTCCATTATTAACACATGTTGCTGGAATTTTTTAAATCAATTTTGAGCTCCAAAATGAATTCCAATATTTTGAATTCATTAATTTTTTGAAGTCACGTAAACATAATTTACATTTTTAACATTAAAATCTGAAATAAATTCAGTAGCGAAGCGGTGAAACGGCTGAAGGCCCGGGTGGATTATCTTTCGAACGTGATCTTGGTTTTTTTTTATTTTGATAGTCTGAAATCAGTAGCGAAACGGTAAACCGGGTTAAGTCGATTTTGACTATTGGGCAGTTTTTAATGAATAACTCGGAATGTAAGGGAGCAAAATTTTTGTCAGAACCTTTGCAACGGTTCAGCGAGATAACAAAATTTTTGTCAGAAATTATCAATGATGAATAATTTGTTTTCCGGAATTTTAAATATATTTTCCCTTGTCACCCTCAACGACTTACGTTGAGTTTAGATATACTACTTTAATAGCTTCACTAATGAATAAATTTCTGACTGACTGTACACTTCGAGGCCTAATTTAACTGTCTCCCTCAGAAATACCCAATGGAGCAGATCAGAGTCTGGCCATTCAGTGCCAGGACGAACCAGACCTGTAGACCAACCCTAATCGAGCCCGAGGCTGACCTCCAGAAGACAATGACAGTGTGCGCCGAGAACGTCAACCCCTGGCACGTGTTCGTCGAGCTAGTTCCCCCAGATTCCGGCCTGACTGCCCTCCCACCCTTCGACAAGGACACCGATGTATTATTATTCTTCAAACTTTACGATCCAAAGAATAAGAAGATACATTACGCTGGGCACCACTACATGCCAGTGACAGCCAAGGTCCAGGAGCTCATTCCCATTCTCAATGAGAGGGCAGGCTTCGCCCCTGATACTGAGTTAGCTCTCTACGAGGAGATCAAGCCCAACATGGTGGAGAAAATTGAGAATCTGACGGAGCCACTGGAGAAGGTGCTGGAGGAGCTTATGGACGGTGATATCATTGTTTTCCAGAAGGAGGAGAGGGATCATGAGATGTATGAGCTACCAACGTGTCGTGATTACTTCAAGGATCTGTTCTACAGGGTAGAAGTTACGTTCTGCGACAAGACCATACCAAATGATCCTGGATTCACAATGGACCTATCTCTCAGGATGACGTACGATCAGATGGCAAAGGCTGTCGCACAGCGAGTTGGCACTGATCCTTATTTATTACAGTTCTTCAGGTGTCAAAATTATAAAGACTTACCAGGCCACCCCTTGAAGTGTACATTCGACGGTACCCTGAAGGATCTCGTCGCCTACTGTAAGCCAAAGACAAAGAAAATATTCTACCAACAATTGAGTATTCGAGTTAACGAACTAGAGAATAAGAAACAATTCAAATGCATCTGGGTTGGACCATCATTGAAAGAGGAGAAGGAGATTATTCTGTATCCAAACAAAAATGGCACTGTTGCGACACTCCTCGAGGAGGCGAAGAAGCAGGTCGAGTTCTCCGAAAATGGTTCCGGCAAGTTGAGACTACTCGAGGTTAATTGCAGTAGACTCGTGCCAGGTCCCAAAGAGGATACTCCACTCGAAACCCTCAATACACTTGGCACCAAGGCTTACAGGATAGAGGAGGTACCAAAGGATGAGCTGAGCCTCGCCGAGGACGAGATTCTTGTACCTGTTGCTCATTTCCATAAGGACATTTTCTCCACTTTTGGAATTCCATTTATGTTTAAGATCAAACATGTAAGATTGTCTTTTTTTTCGGGTTTGAGGATGTTTATCCTGAATCACAAATAGGAGAAGCTAATTTTCTTCAATTTCATGGGGATTTTAATTCATTAATCCAGACGAAAATGTGGAGAATGGCTAAACATCCTCAACCAATTTTTTTAATTATGTTTTTTTAAAATTATTATTCTTACGGTGTTTTTTTTATTTTCGACCACAGGGTGAGCCCTTTACCAAGGTCAAGGACAGGTTATTAAAGAAACTAGGGGTACCAGAGAAAGAATTCGAAAAGGTAAGCATCTACAATTGAATTCAGTAGTGAAGTGGTGAAGTAGTTGAGTCAATTTTACTTGAACACAGACTTTGAAAACAAATTTTGATATCTGCGAGAGATGGAGAATTTTTACAAGATTTTTTGTTTGTAAATTTCACTTTGGGACAAAAAAATCAATCTGTGGAGATTGGTTTTTGGAAAATATGTCAAGTTTTGAGAGAACTAACTAAACTTTTGCAAGAATCTTTTTTGGTAAATCCCATCATAAGTGGGAAACTCCACTCCATAACTTGGAAAGTTATATACCCATTTAGAAAACGGTAGAAAATTTCAATCTAATTTTTTTCTAGGGTAAACCCATTCTTTTTTCAACGTCAATTTTTTACGCGCTTCATAACGATGTTATTATACAGGATGTATGAAGTTGAATCTTTCATTCTGTATGAATTCCAGATGACTGGCATTATTTACCTTTTTCAAACGAAACACCTTAATAAAGAGTAGGAAATAAGTCTGATAGAGGCAATTTTTAATGGATAATTAACCATGGCAACGATCTGCCAGCCATTAGCTACTCTGACAAATGACGGCCGAACAGTCATTAGATACAGTAAATTATTAATTTACAATTTTCTTCATATTGGGTTCATCTCTCTATATTATAAAAATCCAAATCGACGTCTGGTGATGAAAATTTGGTACGCGAAATTAAGACTCGAAAATGAAGGGCCACAAGGGGTAGAATGAAGGTCCAAACAAGGGTCACAAGGGTCAGATCAAAGATCTACAGGTCTTATAGAGGTCATGTGTGGATCATACGGGGGTTGGTGAGCGGAGCGAGCAGGGGCGTAGCCCCCTAGTTTCCCAAGATTATTCAAAAAGATTCTTTGAAAATGTACAATTTTTTCCAACATTTTGTTGATTGTACAATCATAATTTTTTTAGACTCCAGGACTGTATAAAATTGAATGGCAATTCCAGAACATTTCAGATTATCAAAATAAAAAAACAACCAAGATCACGTTCAAAAGATAACACAAGCGGGCTTTAATCTAAAAAAATTATAATTTCCCTATTGCATCGTGAAGTTGACTCATTTTGTACCGCCACTTCACTACTGAATTCGTAAACGCTCAATACATTATGAGAGTTCATAAAAACTTTAAAGTTTAAGTTCGCGATCGTGTCAATGGGCAAAGCGCAGTTTATCACCGATGAGACGGATTACTTCATAAATCTCGCTGATTTCCGAGCCGTTCCCAACCAGAGTAAGTATCCCTTGCCCCTCAAAATAGTTTTATGGGGAGACTATTATGAGTATTAAAAGTCGTGGGCTATTGGGCAAAAAAAATTGTTTATTGTTCGTTTGCACGAATTTTGATAAATTTGACGATTGAAAATGATTGAATGTATAGTATGGTCTCTACCAGACGGTGAAAGATACTTGGATATGCTTAAAATTTTGGTGACTCAATTAGTCATATTTTTAGCATAAAAAACCCATTATTTATAGCCCGAAAAAACTTTCAAATGTCCTAAATTTTTCTGAACAACCCTTTTTCCCCTAAAATTCTCCAAAAAATGTATAGAAAAAAGATTACGATTTCATTTTTCTATAATCGAAATTTCACATGTTTATTGAATTTTTTTTATTAAAAAAAAGTAAATTGCGCTATTTAAGAGTTGAATATCGAAAGAGTGAGTCGTAATTATTCCTCTACTCATTTTTTGAAAATATTGGAGGAAAAAAAACCGTTCATCTGAAAAATTTACATATAAAAAACATGTAGAGGGAAAATATGGAGATCCTCTCTTCAATAACCCGTAGTATTTGAAACTCATAATAATGTCCCCCTAAAAGTCTAAACAACTTCATTCATTAATTTATTAATTTCTTCCCGAATCAGATGCACCACTGCAGAGGCCTTGGCTGGGTCTAGACCACGTCAACAAAGCCCCAAAGCGTTCCCGAGTTAATTACCTCGAAAAGGCTATTAAAATATACAATTAAATTCTCACCTAAAAACTAAACCGACAAACGAAAACGAAAAAAAAAATAAGAATAAAATCCTCATGCGGAAGCGAGCAATTGACCGAGTCAGCCATCCTTGTTACGTATGCAGGAACTCTTTGTTAAGTGCATCGAGGGAGGTCATGGCACTGTAAGTGGACGACGTGATACCGCTGTCTCAAATGAAGAATCATTAAATAGAGTCGAACAACTAAAATTAATTTCACGTGAGAATTCAATAAATTCAAATCGAGAGAACGACAACTGAAATTTTTTGAGAGTTCACATGATCCAATAATTATGCTGATGATGGATACAAAGAGAATGAAAAATAATCGTGAAGTTATGAAGAACGGTTTTTAACACTGAAGGGCAGCGAAAAAGAATGAGAATTTTATTTTTCCCTCAACTCGAGGGACGATGAATTTTTATTTATAAAAAGGGCATCACATGCATTGAGAAAATTCATTTGGCATTGATTTTCTCGGATTAATGTGCTTCAACTAAAAAATGATAAATTTTTCCCCTTCACTCGCGAAGAAATGAAAGGAAATAATGAGTATATAAAAATTCCTAGTATTTTTAAAAAGTTAAAATGAAACAAAATAATGAAATACTAGCGACGACTTTTGTGACGAAAACAATTAATCAAACCAGGCCAGCGCGATTTGATAACTCGTCTCGTTATTCCGGCGTTTCTCCAATGTGAAAATAAATTATATGAGATCTAAGGTTTACCATAAAACCGTAAAATGAATTAATAAATGAAAGAAAAAAAGCAAATGGAGTAAACAAAACTTAATATACAACGTATTATAAATGTGTTATTATCAATCAATCAATCGTAGATTAGGTGATAATTTAGAGTGGAGTTTTTAGAATTAACTCTTAATCGATCTGATGAAGTGCAGGGGTAAAAATTGTGAGGATTTATTCATCTGAACGAAGTGAAATAAATGAAGAGATGGAGAATTAAGTGGAAATATAAATAAATGTGCACAGAGGATTAAATCCAACGCCGGGTATCGAGAACGACTGAATCATACCTGAAGAAATATTCATTTTGATTTGGAAATAATTAGGCAAATAATTACTGGATGTATAAACAATTAATCATGGACAATGTTATTTTACCTTCTGAAAGTGCATTTATCTGGGAAAATTGTGGACAGCCCCATCTCTCAATCGTACATCAAATAAAAATAATATTGCACTCATTTTTTAATGGCACTCTACTACAATTATTATTTGAAATTTTTTTTAGGATTTTAGTTGGAACTTATGCTGGAACTTTGCGAACACTGATGATGTGAATATTTGAAGAAATATTTCCGAATTAAAATGAGTAGTAATCTCTCAGCATAATTAACTAAAGAATTACTTTCTGTAATATAATAATGTCACGACTAGGTATTTAAAAATTTTTATGGTTAGATTGCATCGCGTTTTTATCTTATTTTTGTATGATTAATGTACGCATGCATCTTCCTGAAGACTTTTTTCCATGGATATTGTAATTCCAGGGCCTTCACACTGAGCACCTGTCGTCGATCATGATTTCTATATTTTTTTTTCAATGAAATTTCTTCATTTCTCTCTGCCTACTGGAAAATTCAATTGAATCAAGTGATTGATGAAAAGATGAAAAATTCAGGTATCCAAATTTTTTATTTATTTTTCGACGGATCACTCTGTTCATCACTTGTTTATAAAATAATTGTTTATATGAATTTTTTTATGAATTTTTCGTTTATTAATTTATCGACGACGATGATTTATTGATGATTCTTTTCACTGGGGGCTGAAGAGAGAGTGAAAAGAACTCGGAAAATTGCGATTTTAATATCTTAATAATGATTAATTTTTTTTGAGAGAGAGAAAGTGGTCATATATTTTTTGTTCCTCTTTTGCAGAAAACATCGCATAAATTTAATATGTGAATGGAAAAATTGTTTAAGTTATAACTGTATGATATTAATAATAAAATAGATAACATTCAGCTATTTGTATTTCTTGTTCTCATTAATTATTTTTATTTATTCCAATTGTTCATCCCACGTTTCGATTGTCTCGAGGTTCTTCATTGATTGTTGAGGACATGCGCAGTAACTCCCAGTAAAAATTATTACATAACGAAAATTGCATCTGGGACTACTGCACACGTGTTTGTAAATTTCCTGAACAACATAATTTTCTTCGTTCCAGAATATTAATTGATTAATAACGGAAGGAAATAAGTAATGATGCGTAATCGATAATTTATTATTAAATTCTGAAGTTGAAAATTTTCCTCTTCAATAGACAAAATGTCTTCTGCACGAGAACAACACAAACAACGAAACAAACAATTTCCTAAAATCTCAATCTCCAGGGTTATCAGGGTTTATCAAGAAGACCCGAAGTCGAGTGAAAAATAAAAAATTATTCCAGTCGCCCATTGATCGTCTCCATACGCACTCCAGCAACGTGCTGAACATCATTGAGTGAAGCAAGGGTATGTAATCTCAATAAAATTACGATATAAAATAAACGATTGATAGCGAGTCAAAGTCAGTGCAATATTCTAATGACGTCCTTTGGTAAGAAAAATCGCGAGTATCTCACGCGGCATGGGTAATCGTGTTTTGTTGACCCTCGGTGACACTAGCTGGGGGGTATTAACGTCTTACAGTGATAAGAGGAGTTTTTAGACTTCCCTCGTTGATAACAAACCCCGAGGATTAAATTTTTCGAATGGAAAGCGAATAGAAGACAGAAAAGTGTGAGGAAAAACTAAAGAGTACACTGTTAGGAAAAAAATGAAATTTCAAAAATGAAAATACAGGCGTACGTTGACCCGGACGATCGTTACCACTTTCAGGTGTTTAATTAATTAGTACAGATCAGAAAAATAATTCTTGTCGATGATCTCCATGAAATGTTTTCTGAAAATGAACTACTCACCCTAATTTTTTTTAGTTTATGTGGGGTAATTTCACCTGTATGCAGGCCCCCGCAACTTGAGAAAGTCGCTCAACGTTGCACAGTGTGAATAAGACACGTGTGTGTCTTATTTCCCGTTCAATTCAGTAGCGAAGTGGTGAAACGAGGTAAGTCAACTAAAATTGTGGGTGAATAACCGTTGAATAGCCTCAAATCTAACGAAGATGGAGAAATTTTCATAAAGACCTTTTTTATAGAACAAAATTAAAGCCACAAAACAGATTAAAATGAAAAATCTGCTATTTCTCTTTCATGCAAAGATACTTTTCAAAAACTCTAATAATTTTATCTTCCTTTTCCACCTTGTTATTAAATTGTTTTATCAATTGTCCTTCCATAGACATATTTATATGACAGGACAATTATATATAGATACATGTTCATTAGTGGAACTCGTCGTTTATCAAATTAATTCTATTTTTAACGTTTGTGATTGCTCAAAGAGTTGCGGATAACTTTTGAAAATCAATATTTTTGTTATTCTTTCCTTTCGTACATAAATTTCTTACACCGAGGTTGCTGTTTCTAAAGTGATAAAAAGCAACTGAAATATGAATTAAAAAACAAACAGCAATGTTTAACACTAATTTTAAATGTTGAATATCAATATTTGTAACAATCGATCAATTCCTAGAGAATCACTTGAATGACTGCATTTCCCACACTTCTCAATTTATCCTCATCATTAATACGCAATCATTACCATATGGTGTAGGGTCGCAATCATCGACTTGTAATATTGGAGAACAGTGAAGAGAAAGGCGATATCGAGAGCAATCCGAAAAGAATGTCGTCAATCACGTTCTTCGCTGAATTTCCCTCTGCTCTTGTCTTTGATTTTCAACCAATTGTTGAGCCTAAACTGAGCTCAATTGATAAATTTGTTTCTGAGTTATGAACAATTTTAAAAAAGTCTAGTGTCCATTTTACCCCACCCGCCGCTACTGTCAAATGGAAAAAAAATTAGAACACGAGCAAATCATTTATTGTAATATGAGAATTTAAAAGCTGATAAATGGGGACATACCATTCTCATCGGTCGTATTGTTTCTTGCAATAAGAATAACTATAAACAATTAATTTTAAAAAAATAGCGAATCAGGCCTCAACACTCCGGCCGCAAGCGCTAGTACATTCAAAAGCCCGGAAATTGCCTCCCCGGAAATTCCCACCATCACTGGGATATTATTTTCCCGCTAATACAGTGGAGGTTATAAAAACAGTTTTTATGCTAGTCTTCATGGTATTACTCTCGCAAATGACTTTGAAAAATCAGTAAATTGTTCACGCTTTAAAATTGTGAATTGTAGGGCCTGATTTAAACGTTCGGATTGATTTTTAGTCGGTGTCAACTTCACGATGGCGGTAAACTGGACGTGCCATGGTGTTCGGTCTGCTCGATTGGTCGGAAATGTTTTCATCAACAGTCTGGAGCCTATAAAGGGGCCGGTGCTCCAAGGTCACATCCCAAAACTAATCTTCATCTCGTCAAAGCACGTGGCTACGACGACCTGTTGGCGTTCGCAAAACGTAAGTATTATCAATATTAAATAAATAAATAACTTCATCTCTTCATGCAGAACTAGAACAAAATTTATCAGACGACTGTTTATGAAATTGAATGAAATAAATGCAATAACAGAAAAGAATTGATTAAATTCTCAGAGCAAAAAATTACAACGCACATAAAATACATAAATATTGACTGAAGCAGAAGGAACACATCAGCACTATTTTTATTCTTGTCAGTTACATTGAATGTCGCTTGTAATATGTACATCAGAAGATGATATTTCGCAAATGATTAGTTGCACCACCATTTGGGTTATCTGTTATTGCCTCAGCGTTTGTCTACCCTCACAAAATACGGAGCTGAATAATCTTCATTCCTCATTCCGTAATCAACGACGATACAGACCAGTTCCCAAAGCCAATATCTTCACGATTGCTGTTTAAATCATTTCTATTCCATTAATCGTTTCGTTTCTCTGTAAGTGATCACAGTGGTTCAATCTTTAATCGTGATTCTAAGTTTTCGAAGTGCCAGAATGTAACAGAATGAGTTATATTATACATCTCGTTGATTAATTTCTTTGGATGCAAGAATTGAGAAACATTTTTTTTAGCTGGATGATTTATGGACAAACGTGTCCCTTGACATGGCCAAAATTATGTCCTCGACTCATTATTATCAAAATAATTTCACGTTTAAATTACCGTTGTTATTTGTAAGTTTCGCATCTTGTGGATTAACAAATCGTAATCATGAGTGATTTTAGCAAAAAATTTCAAGAGACAGTTTTTCGGGAATTTATCCAGTTACATAAATTGGAACAACAAGAGACCTTTCAAATGCCAATGAACGAGCTTTGGAGAAGTTTTTTCAAAGGTTTGAAAAGTCAAAATGCAACAGAATGAGCCCTTATTAAACATTTCGTCGATTTGGAAGAAGAAATCAAGAAACATTGCTTTAGCCAGATTATTTATGGACAAAAGTATCCCTTGACATGACCAAAATCATGCCCTCGACTCATTGTTACTAAAATAATTTCAGGTTTAAATTAATGTCCTAATTATTAAGTTTGGCATCTTGTTGATTGAAGAAACAAGAATCCCTTGAAATGTCGATCAAAGGGGTCTGGAGAATTGATTCTAAAGTGTTGAAGTTCCAAAATTTAACAGAATGAGTCAATATCGAACTCTCGTTGATTAATTGATTTGGGCGAAGAAATCAAGAAACATTTTTTTTAGCCGGAGGATTTATGGACAAACGTGTCCCTTGACATGACCAAAATCATGCTGTCGTCTCATTATTATTAAAATAATTCAATGTTTAAATTAATGTTTAAATTTATGAGTTTTGCATCTTGTTGATTGACGAATCGTAATCGTGAGTGATTTTCACAAAAAATGTCAAGAGATAGTTTGTAGAAAATTTGTCCAGCTACAAGAATAGAGAAACAAGAAAATTGCCACGTATGAAATAATGCTATAGAATTTCCCATAGGATATCCTATAGGATTTTCTATAGGAAATCCTATGGAGAATTCGAACATTTCCGATAGGATTTTTCTAATAGGATTTCTCACAGGATTTTCTATAGGATTCCCTATAGAATTTCCTATCAGATTTATGACCCTAATCCTGACCCTTGTGACCGATTGGTTTCGAGTCTCAATTTTGGGCGTTACTTTCTATAGAAAACCCTATAGTGAATTCTATAGGAAATTCTATAGGATTTTTTCATACGTGTGACTGGTGACGCTCCGCCAATTTCTTACTGAGTGGTTTCTAAGTGAATTTTTGAATTTCAGAAAATGGCTGGAGTTTTACACAAAAATCTCTGGGAGACTGATCCCGAGCTGTTCGACCTCATCAAAAAGGAGAAACATCGTCAGAATTGTGGATTGGAGATGATTGCAAGTGAGAATTTCACATCACTGAGTGTCCTCCAGTGTTTGAGTTCTTGTCTCCATAATAAATACAGTGAGGGACTTCCAGGTGCTAGGTAAACACTCATTCATCATCTCCACACTGAGAGAAAATCTTGAGCAAAATATTTCGGTGTTGTCGAAAGCAGAGTAATTATTCACGTTTGAGATTTTCAAATTTCAATCAAACAATTTCTATTTTGGCAACTGTCAACTAGCGATTTTGTTGGCTCAAACAAGACGATTGAAAACTTGTTTGTTTTTCTCTGAGTGCGGAGTGCTCCGATGATCATAAATTGGATAAGGTAGATGATGAGGTTCAAATTTTTTAGATATTATGGTGGAAATGAATATATCGACCAGATCGAGTGGTTGGCCCAGAAGAGAGCTCTAGCTGCCTACAGACTTGACCCCGAGTTATGGGGCTGCAATGTCCAGCCTTACTCTGGTAGTCCAGCAAACCTCGCTGTCTACACCGGTCTCATTGAGCCTCATGGCAGAATTATGGGACTGGATCTGCCAGATGGTGGCCACTTGACACATGGTGAGCCTCAACAATACTTGATAATTATATGCAACGAGAAAAATATATATTTTAAAATACGTTTCACAGAAAAAAGTAGCGAATTCGCTAGAAAATTCTGTTAAATATCTATTAGTTTTTAGTTGATTCTATTGAAATGTTCAAGAGAAAAATTCAATAGAATTCGATTTTTCTATATAACTTAATCTCTTCAAATATTTTCTATGAAATGTTTTTGTGCAAAGACTCTAGTCCTTCTCGATTTGCACGAAAATGGTTCATTCTAGGGTAAAGTATCCAAAGACTTTTTTTAACTGAGGTAATTAACCCCGACCGTAAATATTCCTTCACACTTATAGCAAAACACCATCAAAATATTTATAAATGATCTTAAAAATCGTGAAATATCGACTTCCCTATTCCGTTCTCTTCTCTCAAGTTCCCCATTCCTCCTGATCATTAATAATAACCTATTGAAAAAAAACTTCAGGCTTCTTCACCCAGAACAAAAAAATCTCAGCGACTTCGATATTCTTCGAGTCGATGCCCTACAAAGTAAACCCAGAGACTGGATTAATCGATTACAATAAACTATCAGAGAACGCAAAACTCTTCAAGCCAAAAATCATAATTGCCGGAGTCTCCTGCTACAGCAGATGCCTCGACTACAAGCGATTCCGAGAGATTGCTGATGAGAACAACGCCTACCTCTTCGCCGACATGGCGCACATTTCCGGATTGGTCGCAGCTGGGGTGATTCCAAGTCCCTTTGACCACTGCGACGTCGTCAGCACAACTACCCACAAGACCCTGAGGGGTCCTCGCGCAGGAGTCATCTTCTTCCGAAAGGGAGTCAGAAGCATCGGCAAAAACGGTGAAAAGATAATGTACGACCTTGAGAGTAAGATCAATGCTGCAGTGTTCCCGGGGCTCCAGGGTGGGCCCCACAATCACCAAATAGCTGGCATTGCAACAGCTATGAAACAAGCCCAGCTGCCAGAGTTCATTGATTACCAGAAGCAGGTGGTGAAGAATGCGCAGAAGCTGTGCGAGAGTCTCAAAGCACGTGGCTACAAGATCACCACTGGTGGGACTGATGTGCATCTGCTTCTAGTCGACCTCAGGAACACTGGGGTCACTGGATCCAAGGCTGAGAGGATCCTGGAGGACATCTCGATTGCTTGTAATAAGAACACAGTGCCTGGGGACAAAAGTGCCTTCAATCCCAGCGGAATTAGACTGGGAATGCCTGCATTGACGACTAGGGGAATTACGGAGGAACACGTGGATGACATTGCTGACTTCATTCATAGAGGTAAATAATTCGATGGGGGAATAGGGGAGCAAACAATTTTTTTTGTCTTTTTTTATTTTTGAGAATACTGATAAGAATAACACTGATGCGAAAAATCACTGATATTCGAAACCCCTGCACTGAGAGAAAAATAAACACATTGTCAAACAAATCTATCGACTACTTCCACAGATGAATCCCACTCCCCTGCTAAATCTCGATCTCAACGTTCACTAGTCAGCTTGTCCCCTGACTCTCCAGTAGTCAAACTAAGACCTCGTTATCGCTGAGTCTATGTTCTCTTCTCATTCGAAAGGTTTTTCATATATTGCTTATATCGAGACGACAATATTAATAATTTTCACTAATTTTATCCACAGTTCTATTTTCAAGTAATATGAAATATTTCATCTATAATTCAATTGATTAGATTCCATCCCGTTCTAGTGAATGAAAAATTATTATTCTCATCGATACTCCCAATGACAAAGAAAGTTGGAAAAAAATTTTTTTGCTTGAATTATGTCGAACAGTTATTTTTCGACTGTTTCATTTGCTGGAGAGGGGAGGGGAGCACGAGATGGAAAAATTTTTATGAGGAATTTTATTATCAGATGCAACTTAAGAGAGAAATCCTTTGTGAATTTCGACATATTGATTTTTGTTTCAGGACTCGAATTATCAAAAGAAGTGACAGCAAAGTCTGGCCCCAAGCTCGTGGACTTCAGATCAGTCCTGGAGACCGACCCAGAAATCAAATCGAAAGTCAAGGCCCTCCGTGATGAGGTCGAAAGTTACTCTCGAAAGTTCCCAATGCCTGGGTACGATGAATACTGAAAAACAAGACTGCACCAACGCAGTTGTTTCCACACATCCGTTAAGCAATTACCAACCTTGTTCATCCCTCTGATAATATTATCAGCATTACGCAACATTCACCGTATGTATTTAAAGAATCAACACATGGTATTTCTATTTTTATACAGAAAGTGTATGAAAGAAAAATAAACATTTTTGTAAAATGATTTCTTTTATTGCTCCAAGACAATTATTATTACCATCATCCCGCTCTGATCAGTACATTATTGCATTAGTCGAATACAAATATTGCGCACATACATTAGAGACAAATCCTTGGATGTACTCTATATGGTCGTACTGATTATGTACAAATCCGAGAAATTTTATTAATTTTTTACAAGTACATCTAATCATTGATTTTATAGTACGTACGTGAGTGACAAAATAATTCTTCTCAGGATTGAATTTTAAAGGAAAATGCATTAATTTTTTACGTATGAAAAATTTTATAGACATCTTCCGTGTGGAATTCAAGGGGACGATCCTCGAGGAAAATTTCTGTAAATCTCCTCCTTCTGGAAATTTGTATTTCGCTCATTTGAAACTCCATGAACGAATGAAAAAAATTAAAAGGAAGCCTAACGGATTCGCTAGGAAATTCTATTCAATAGCGAAGTGGTAAAACGACTCGTGTCAATTTTGACTATTGGCTGATTTTCCATGAATATCTCTGAATTTAAGGGAGATAGCAAAATTTTTGTAATTACCGTTTTTGTAGTCGTAAGTTCCCTCTACAAAAAAGGTCACTACGAAAATTTTGTTATCTACCTTAGATTCGGAGATACTCCTTGAAAATTCAGAGAAGGGCTAAAAGGGTTTCTAATTTAATGAAACTCCATTGAATTTCTAGTAGAATTATATTGAAAATTCCTCTAGACAAATTTTCATACGGAACTTTTACGAGTACTCCACAGAATTTTCCACAGGACGAGTTCATAAAAAATTTTCACACGTGTTTCTTTCCAATTCCCTCGAATTACAAATTTACGTAGATTTATTTATTTAGTGTATTGCAACCCACTAAAAGACTCGTGGAATAGAAACGTTCCAGTACTTTTTTTTGGCAAAGTTACATTATTTTACACTCAACAGACCAGAATCTGCAAGTAACGTTCGCATGATAAATTTCGCTCGCTCACGTTGGCCTGACCCTTTTAAACGGACTCATCTGCCACAAGTCGTAATTACCACCTAAAACTCGTAGTTATTTGTACAATATATAATCCTCCATTTTTTTTCCATCGACATAGTCCATATCGCAATTGTAAAGCTCGTTAAAATGAGCACACCACAAGTCACACTCCTTAATCAACAATTAATACACGTTACTTCAAGCATTTCCATTAAACTAGCTTTTCACGTATAAACAAATTTCATATAAAAACCTAGTGAATTCGCTGGATAATTCTATCTGACTTCTATTGAACTTTCTGTTAGATCTTAACCAATTCCATTGAAATGTTCAATAGAAAATATTCTATTCTCTATACAACTTATTCTATTGAATTATTTTTTATAGAATTCCTTCGGCTAAAATTTTTCAAGTTTTTTTCATTCTATTTTTATTTTATTTTCATCAACAAAATCAAATAAAATAACTTTAAAGATTTGAGTCCAGGAAATTCTATAGAAAATATCTCAATTGAATAAATCGTATAGAAAAATCGAATTCTATTAATTTTTTCTGTGAAATATTTTCTATACAATTTTCTCGTTTCAAATTTTATAAGTTTTTTGCTTCGTTTTCTTGATAAGAAAAATCGAAAAATCGTAGGAAAAAACTTGGAAAATTTGAGTCGAGGAAATTTCATAGAAAATATCTGAATAGAATAAGTTGCATAGAAAAATAAAATTTTATTGACTGCTTCTATTGACTACTTTCTATTCAACGTTTCAATAGAATTGGCCACAAACTAATAGAAAGTTCAGTAGAAATACAATAGAATTGTCCAGCAAATTCGCTAGTTTTTTCTATTAAATTTTTTCATTCGTGTTCTTTTATCATGTATTATCATTACCTTTTCCCCATGATTCAACAGAAAGATATCGTACAGTAAAAAACAAAAGGAATCAATAAATAATTAGATGATAGATCAATGTCAATAGATAAATTGTCGATACCCAGGGGTAACCACTAAGTCTTGAATTTACCTCAAGACTAGATGAGAACGTAAAGGCATCGAGGAGTTGAAATGTGATGCATTGTCTTCAACCCTTAAGGTGTAACGGAATACCACCGTTTCTTCGAAATTTTCGAACAAATTTCCTGCTCAAAGTTATTAATATTTTTCGACATCAAAGCACATCGATCTTCATCTGATGATCTTGAAGATTGATGAGCTTTTTTGAATTTCGAAAAATATGGATAATTTTCGGCAGCAAATGTTCTGTTATCTCCTTCAAATAATCGAAAATTAACAACTAACAGCCATCCACGGTCATACAAGCACGGATACAAAAAATTGAACAGGAAAATCTAACGCTTTCTCTGAGAATTTTTTTTTTAATTACTAAAACTATTTTTCCAACAAAAATTTTCCATCTCAGTACAATCCTGAGATGGTCAGCAGTAGATTTTATATTTTAAAATTTTCAACTACAGATTTTTTTGGTTCAAACAAGACTTGTTTAGGAAAATATTTTTTTTCTCTCAGTGCGCAGGAAATTCGAAATCTTGTTGAAAGAAATTCTGCAGGAAGTCTGCATTTGTCACAATCATTCCATAAGAAATCTGACAGGATTATTCTCTTGAGTTCTCCAATAGAAATTCAAATTTCCATTTACTGCTTTTTATTCAGCGCGTCAATAGCTGTAAGAAGTTAATTTTAGAAGATGGATAAAAATAGTAAAAATAATTTACACCAAATTTCGCTGTTATGTTGCTCACATTCATCGTCAATCATAATCCTTGCACTTCTCGTTCAAAAAGGAAGAGCTAACGATTTTCTATTTTTCTTCAGGGTCTAAAACTCATCCTCATGAATCAATGGGTGCACTAACCGAGTGTGAAAACTTGTCTATGCGAAAGAAAGAAATGTAAACGAAATTGTAAATATCTGCTCTACTACATTATCATACATTTTCAGTGGCCTCGATAATCAGTCAAGTTCTTGGGGAGCTTGCGAGGTGGATGCACCACTAGCACTACTCTGTCTTGTGGCCTGCTCCTCCATGTCGGAGTCCTCATCCTCGAGACCAACGAACAGTGACTCGAGCAGATTACCGAAGAGACCTTGACGTTTGGGACGTGGCGCTGGGGCATTAAAAAATAGCTGGGCTATTTTCTCAAGGTATATACGATAACTTGGGTCTCTGTTGAGACTCAAGTGGTACTGCTCACAGAGTATGAGGAACATTTCGTGTGAGCAACTGAAAGAACAAGAAAAAACAGTCCTGTAATATTCCTGAAAAAATTGATAAAGACGTCATCGATGAAGGGATTAACCCCTCACGGACGGGGCCCTTCTGTTACCAAGCGTAGAGTGTGCTCAATACGACTCGAATTCGATTACTTCTAATGAATGGAAAAATATGAAACCGATCTCTAATTGAAGCTACAGTATTCCGGTTTCCAATTTTGTTTGTGCGCTCAAGTTATTCTTCATAGATTTGGAAATAATTAATCTTGAAAACAAGCGTTCACATTCGCATGGCAGCGACCCCGTACGTGAGGGGTTAATGGAGAGATTTTCCACATTTTGTTAAATGTGTTACATAATTCAGTAGCAAAGCGGTAAACCGGTTTAAGGGGAGACTACTATGAGTTTTAAAAGTCGCAGACAATTGGAGTGAGATTTCCCATGCATTGAAGATCGATTACAGATGTCTAAAAGCGAATAATTAGTGCAAAAAAAATAATTGTTTATTATTCGCTTGCTTCGCACATGCTTAAAATATTAAAAATAGTCCAGGGCCTCCAATTTTTGAGCTGCAGAGGTCTTTCTTTTTAAAATTATTGAAAAGAATGTGTACAATAACAATTATGAATTAGTTTTTTGATATTCGATTCCTGCACAGCTAATTTCGTTTTGTTTAATATAAAAATTTGCGTCATTCATGTAAAATAGACAAAAAATTATCGTTAAAATATTTGAAAACAAAATAAGTAATGCAGTAATAACGCTCCTGAAGAGCTTCTGTACTCACAGTTGAATTGTCTTTAACAGAAACGACAAGAAGTTGAGTAATGGTAGGAGGTAAGGGGGTCCATTATTTATTTTTGGATGCCTGGACGTGTAAGAATCCAGGGCCTCCTGTGCTGCTGATGCATTGCGTAGACAAAGGTACCTGAAGGGATCATTGCGTTAATTGACGAGTGGATCATTGCGTAATTTTTCTGCTATTGTAATTCTTGGAAATATATTTTGTACATTTCTATATGATTCCGAGTTCGTTCAGGGTAAGTGTTCTAGTGTTCGAACGAATGGCATTCGGTCATGAGTGAAAAAAGTGAGTTGAAAAGTTCATAAACTATTAGAGAAAAATTGACATTTCAGACTCTACTGGAAATTCAAGAAAATTTGGAATTTTTGGGCAGCAGGAAGACATGCACTCCCTTTCAATCCAAAAATTGCTATTTGATACCAAACTATTCTGAATTTTCCAATAATCGAAGTTTCAAAGAAATATTGACCTAAATTTTGTTCATTTGTTCTCAGTTGTAAAAAAAATGCATTAAAATTTAGTTTCCATTCCTTTTCTCATCAAATTGTGAATTTTCAATATCGAAATTCTCTGAAATTTCAATGGAATTGTCACTTGATAAGAATTTGCAAGAAGTGTGCCGGAAATTTTAGCCAAAAATTTTCAACAGTGAAAGGTCCAACTGAATTGATGAATGTTTTAGTCGTTTATAACAAGGAAAATATCAGATCCCCTTTACATAATTATTCATAATTAATATAATACGACAATGTAGAATGAAATACTCACTGTAAAACAACTTGGGCTATGAAAAGATCAACCTCGTTCGAGTACCCACGTTGTTGATGAATCTCTACGAGCATTGCTGCACATCCGGCGCCATCATGACTATAGATAAAGTGCTGCTTAGCCAATGTATAATTCTTTTCTGCAATTAATGACAACAATGTTAGCACTTAGCATTGTTCATATGGATGTACGAAAAAATAGAAGGAAAAAATCGCCGATGGGTAATAACACGCGTTGCATCCCTGGAGAGAAAAATAAAATAGTTCTAAATCAATTCTGAAACAAGTCTTGTTTGGGCCATCAAAAGGGCTAGTTTGAAAATTATAAAAAAGATTTAAGCTAAAGGATTTAAGATCTAAGACCTAAAATAAAAGATTTAAGATTTTGATTTATTTGATTTTCAACCTTCAGTATTAAAAGAGCTCGAACCATACCAAATAGGAAACTTGCATGAATTTTTTTCAATTGTCTGATATCAAGTTTGGGACCTGAATAATTCATTTTTCATTCAAAAACGTTCGAAATATTGCGCATTGATTGTTAATTAGTTGTTAAAGTTGAAGATTTCAAACGCTTTGAAATCACCAATGACGTCACACAGACGATCGAACGCTGGAGCAATCACAGAATGGCTCGAGCCGAAAACTCCCCACTCTCTTCTTTTTCGACCAATGGAGCGTTACCTTAGCGCCTTCGTGACGTCATGACCGAAAAATTGGCCTCGAAAACGACTGATGTTCAATGAATTATCATAAGACATCTAGGCAATATTTCTCCATAATTTTCGCCGTTTAGTGTGTGCACTTCTCGTAACATATGGATAGCTCTTATGGAGAAATACAATTCAAATATCTCACCTTGCCAAAATACCTCGGCAATAAGCTTATGAAGGTCAGGATGTCCCCACTTGTAACTCGTATGCTTCAAACTCCACCCAAGTGCATTATGGAGGAAGGTCTCTCTCTCAGGTGTTCCCTGCTTCATAATACTGAACAAATTCGTTATCTTCTCGAAGTAAACTTTGGTACGTTCTGTCTGGGATCTATTCAACACATCGATGAACAAAATTCCTAAGTCAGCACCACTCGCGTGCTAAAGAAAACCCCGAAGACAACGGCAATTAGTCGACAGCGAACGTTGAAAAACATTGCAAGAAAATTAGGAAGAAAATATAACGCATTCACATCGTTGTCGTATAGCCAAAGGGGTGTAAGTGGTGGGTATGAGCATAGCTGGTACGCCCCTTTGGCTCTACGACCGCATGGAAGTGCTGTTGCAGGTCTAGTAGAATTCCACGAATGAAAAAATTCAATAGAAAACTTTGCGAATTCACTAGAAAATTCTATTGGATCTCAATAGGATTTCTATTGGAATAGGATATGTAATTTAAATCATCGCATCTTCACGCTCATTTCGATAGAAATATTGGACTAATGATGTGTTCACGTTAGCTAGACGAGTGTAGGGTCATTTACCTTAAATCTATTGAAATTTATGTGGCGTTTTTCAAAAGATATTTGTTCATAGCAAAAGGATTAATTTAACACGAATTCTTGAACAAGAATTTTCCAAGTGTTGGATTATATTATGAGAAGCAAATGAAAATCACGGACAAAAAAATTTAATAGAAAAACCTATCGAATTCGTTAGAAAATTCTATTCAATTTCTATTGAACTGTTCTATTAGGTTTGGCCGATTCTATTGAAATGTTCAATAGAAAATATTCTGTAGAAAAAGTCAATAGAAGTCAATTTTTCTATATAACTTATTCTATTGAGATATTTTCTACAGAATTTTCTCGGCTCAAATTTTCTAAGTTTTTTCGTTTGATTTTCTTGATGAGAAGAAAAGAAAAATAGAATGAAAAAACCTTAGAAAATTTGAGTCGAGCAAATTCTATAGAAAATATATGAAAGGAATAAGTTATATATAAAAATCGAATTCTGTTAACTTTTACTATTGAATTTTTTCTATTGACCATGTCAATAGAATCAGCCAAAAACTAGTAGACAGTTTAGCGGGAATTCAATAGAATTTTCTAACGAATTCGATAGGTTTTTCTATTAAATTTTTTCGTGCGTGATAGAACGGAAAAAATTTGGAACATTTATGTCCAAGAATTTCTGTAGAAAACAGAAAATCGAAATTTATTAATTTTATTCTATCCAATATCTCTTAACAAGATGACAGGAAAAAATTGCATAATCTTCAATAGAATTGGTGCAAAAAGAAAGTATAATTCATAAATAAAATCCCAATAGAACTGCCATAGACTTTCAAAAGAATTTCAGTAGAATTTTTTTCCCTATCCTGTTATATTTTCCTATTCAATTTTTTCAAACGTATTAATAATCGTCCACTAACCTGATCACGTTGCAGAAGTAGCATGGCACCATTATACAGTAATTCAAGTAAATCTGCATACCTTTTCCGACCGAGGTACCTGAAAGGAGGTTAGAAAAATTTACACGTCAGTAAAAAAAGTCCAGGAACCCAAAAAAGAGCCCAGAAAAATTGTCCAAAAAAAATCATCACTCATTACCTAAAGTATAGTGATCTGTATAGCTGATGTGCCTCATAGTAATTTCCAGAATTAACAGAAGCCTCTAAGTTATCCAGAACTCTCTGTATACCCTGATTAACTCGCGATGCCATATTATCATATAAATAATCCACCCAAAAACTCAAATATGGTTTAAATAATAATTGACTAAGGGATCACCGAGCCACTTTTCCGTGTCCACGATGATCAATTACTATTGCACGCTGTTGATTTTTTATTGGACAGTGATTCATTAAAATTTCTATTGGACATAAATACAATTTGGTCACTATTTATTTGATTTCTACTTTTATTTTTACCACGCGACGACTTATCAAGAAGGAATATCATTGAGAATGTCAATGTCGTTTTTACCGACTCGTGAATCTCCGTGGGAGATCCAAGATGGCGTTTCGAGGTATTGGAGGTGGAAGAAATCAGCTGATTTGCATTTTTTTATTTGATTATTTGAAAAATCGATATTTTTTCTCATTAGAGGAGATCGCGGTAAAATGGAAACTTTTGACGTTTTTTTAAATATTAGTGACGGGTTGAAATGTCGATGAAATTAGAATAGGCTTTAGGATCCACCGGCATCCCCACCACCTGGAGAAATTGAGGATGAGATGGTCATTTTCGAGAGATACGTGGAGATAATCCAGTAGATGGGGAGGGGATGCCACTGCGATATGGAACGAGTTACGAAACTGCGTGACTCGCCGGTCAGTAATATCGATAATTATTCAGTCGTCGGTGGATTCTTGGCGTTGAAAGTTATCGTTTTGAGTTTTGAAGCATCATGAGTCTTATTAGGGAGGATTTGTTGAGGGAGTTCGCCATCTGGGGCACTGTCCTGGTGTTGAAGACCCTGGGAATGGCTTTGCTGACTGGGAGACTGAGATTTGGGAAAAACGTAAGGCCTACTACATCGTATATGACCTAAGAACCCCCTGATAATGTCCAACACACTGATAAAAATATATCTTTGCCAAATATCCATTTACTTGAGACAAGTATTTATTTTTTCAATTTCGTATTTCTCCAGTTGAGTCATTCCCAGGCAATTCTCGTTAGGTTTCAATTATGACAATTATATTGCTCAAGAAGATAATTTTATTTTTATTTTCTATTTCATTGGTTTTATTGAAGTAATTTTCGATTTGAAACCCCTCCTCTAGCCTGCCTCCCCTCCTTTCTTTCTTTCCTCTCATTGTTATCTGCGGTATCATGGCCGTCTTACTCTTAGCTGTGCCCCATTCGAGCTAGGACTGCACGGGAAACCATGTAAAACCCCAGTCGCACAGCCGGCCGATTTGTGCAGTGCCCTAATATATCTGTCACACTGACTAGATGGAGACACTAGGCCGCTACACCGTGCCTACCGCCCGTAATTTTTGTGTGAGCGAGGTGTTCCTAAGCGGTCACCCATCCAAGTACTAACCCAGCTCAACGCTGCTTACCTTGGATGTCCGCCGGAGCAACACCTCACCCACTTTTTTTTTTAACCTTGTCTTCATTCAATTTTTACATTAGGTATTTACAGGTATTTACAATATATACAAAAAAAAACAGGTACATAAAAAACACTTGATGTTTGATCTCTGCTCTATAATTAACCAATGGTCATTCCATGACACTCGAGTTAAATAGTTTATCAGTTTTATGATATTTATTATTTTTTTATATTTGTTTGTGCGGTTTATAAACCTTTGCCTTGGGATTTGGCAATATTTTTTATGAGATTTTATATGCGCTTGAAAAAAAAAGATGAAAGAGAAAAAAAAATAAAATTGAAAAACTTATTGTATAAAAACAAGCGCTTTTGATATTCGCTTTAATCTTTTTTGTGTTGACTGAGGTTTGTTCTTCCCTGGATTTTGTATGGGGGAAGAAGATATTGTCGATCATTTTTTATTCTTCATTTTTAAACACCTCACCCACCTAACTATTAGAGTCGGTGCTCAAGAAGATGATCTTGGACATTACCTTGAGTGAACTACCTCAATAATTATCAATATTAAAAAATGATCGAAATTCCTCCCTCTAGAAAATAAGAAATTATTCTGACCCTCATTGTACTCCTCGTGACCCTTATTTTGATCCTTCACTTCTGAACCTTAATTTTGGAGTCTTAATTTCGAGTCCCGAGTTTCCATCACCAGAAGTCGATTTGGATTTTTATAATATAGAGAGATTTTCTCACAAATCAATTCCACAAAACAATGAGACTCCCGGAAGTTTGAACAACTTCCATTGTTAATTTATAACAAGCAAATGTTTGAGCAAAATTGATATTTCTCTATATTATAAAAATGTAAATCGAATTCTGGGGATAAAAATTTGGTACTCGAAATTAAGACTCCAAAAATAAGGTTCAGAAAAGAAGGGTCAAAATAATGGTCATGACCAGAATAAGGGTCGTAAGGGTCGGAATGAAATGTCACAGGTCAGATTAAAGGTCATAAGGGTCAGAATAAGAGTCAGGAGGGTCAGATTAAATGTGACAAGGGTCAGATTAAGGGTCGCGAGGGTAAAATTGAGTCACAAGGGTCAGAATAAGGGTCACCCGGGTCAAAATAATGGTCATGAGGGTAAGAATAAGGGGCGGAATGAAATGTCACAAGTCAGATTAAAGGTCATAAGGGTCAGAATAAGAGTCACTAGGGTCAGATTAAATGTGACAAGGGTCAGATTAAGGGTCGCGAGTGTAAGATTGAGTCACAAGGGTCAGAATAAGGATTATGGAGGTCATATGTGGGCATATGGGGGTTGACGAAAAACATTAAAAATCTACTATTAAAATAGACGAATAACATTTAAAAATCTATACATTAAAAACTGTAGAGTGGTCAATAAAAAAGACTAGGTGTCACCTGGCAATTAATTTATCATTTCCTTTAACGGTGGTGAATAGTCAGAACTAATATTTGTCTCGATCATTTTCCCAGGTATTCGCGAATCCCGAAGACTCTTTCGGCAAGAAAATAAAAGTAGCTACAGATGATCCAGACATCGAGAGAGTCAGAAGAGCCCACAGAAATGACTTGGAGAACATTCTCCCCTGGTTCGTAATGACAGCAATTTGGCTCACCACTGGACCGGCCTACTACTGGGCCATGATCCTCATTAGAACATTTGTTGCCGCTCGAATTGTCCACACACTCGTCTATGCAGTTGTCCCCAAACAGCCTCACCGAGCTCTCGCCTTCTTCGTTGGCTTCGCCATCACCATTTACGAGGCAGTTTCGACTTTGATGTACTATCTCTAAGTTTAAATAACAGATTGTGTGAGTGGCATGAATTATTGAAGCGAAACCGCTGAATCCAAAACCGGTTTATCATTTTTTTTCGCATAGAATATTTTCTATGATTTTTTAAAAATTAAAGTGAAATATTTTTATATCTGGTGTGGTGATAATAAAATGATGTAACATCACATGAAATATTGATTGGACTTTTTTCGATTTATTTCATTATTCAGCAACAGCATCCTTCATTCATTCCACAGGTGAAGATGACAATCATCATCATTTCTACTGCTCTTCGGGCTTTCTTCGGAGAGTTAATTTTATCTAGAGACCGAAATATCGCAGGATTTTTTGGTCGCTAAAATCATCAATTGTTTCATAATGTAGTATGTAGTCGAGTGGTGAAACGGAGATAAGTCCACTTTGATTTGATATCACTTCCTACATCCAATAAATTAATTCCTTATTTTCCGATTTTAAAGGTCTTCAAATAAGATTTTCAAACGTCCTGAAAAACGTCTTTGAAACCTGAAATTCTTGAGTTTAGAGTGTTGAAAGTCCCAAGTTAAGACTTTGAAAGGTCTTAATGTGTTTTGTCTGTAGATCACCTGGTGGTGAGACGGAAGGGGAGTCTTAATGGCCTCGAGCCCTGATTCAATCGCTGAGCAAGAAATTTTCCAATTTTCAAATAACTATTTAAGTGTACATTTGAATATTTTTTGAATATTCTTTTTAGTTATCACATTGATTGATTTTTTTCTCAGCACCTACGGGTGTCAAATAATTTTTATTGGATGTTATTCTAATTGTTTAAATAATATTAAAATGCGTCTCGAGTTGGTAAACCTGTCGAGTGTTTTGTCTCTCTCAGTTCCATGGTCCAACCCATACCTTTTCTATGATTCTCACTGACTTTCCAATCACGCGCCTTTGCGGGAGTGCGTAATTACCCTAAAACTCATAATTTTCCAAATCATTTGTTTAAATAACCCACTAGTTATTATCACCCACTAGTTTTTTCTCAGTAGTTCATTATTTTTTTTAGGTGCCATGGAAATTTCCCTAATTGAGAGTGAGGTAACCTCGGAGGTTATAGCTGGAGGGGTCACAAAAACATTCAAATTTCATTATTTTTTTTCTTGAAACTGAGATCTGAACAAAATGTGCAACTATTCTTAATGATGCAGTATACTTAAAAATTTCTCTCATGAATTTTCCAATTCTTTTTCATTATTTTGACTTTTCAACCCAAATACCTAAACTTGAGACTTGCAAACGTTCAAATTGAGACTTTCGTAGACTCAAGTTGATACTTTCGAAAGTTAAGACTTTGGGAAGGCAACTTGAAAATCTTCTTTAACCCTAGCCGTATAGTTACTATACGCAACCCTGCGAGTCTGGTCACCTCCGCGGGGATTCCCCGTGTTATTTAGGCTCTAGCATTGCCGAATTCACTCTACACTGCCCGAGCGCGTTTAGCGAGATTCCGGCAACGTCACGTTGTGGACAATTTGATTCAACATGGGAAAAAATAATTCATCTGTTCGACATAATTTGTTTTCTCTAGGAATTTCGGGAAATATATTGTTCTAAAGACTACTATAATTCTTTCGTCACTTCAACTGACGAAGCCTTATTTTTTTTATTTTTCCAGTCAGTCAATTGTAATTAAAGAAAAACGGCGCGCGGCGGCCGAATAAATTAGCGAATTAGTGCATTGCGATGCAACAAAATGCAGCGATCAATAATCTGCTTAGTCATGATTGCCTGATATCAAAGATAATGATCTCGAAGTCATAACAGTTACGTCGCAACATGACTTTTCTCTTCTCACAATAAAACAGAGACCTGTCAAGTTCTACGTTCAGTCGTAAATAACCCACTATGGAGTACGGATCATTGGAAGTTCTTCTAGGCGTGGCAGCGCTCCTATTGTTGTTTTACTACTACGCAACATCTGGATTGGATTATTGGAAGAGAAGAGGTGTTCCAGGACCTCGTCCACTTCCAATTTTCGGGAATTTCACTAGCGTGTTTTTGAAACAAAAAGCTCCCTTTCAAGTATTCCAGCAGATATATGAGGATTACAAAAAGTATCCTTATGCTGGGGGGTTCAGAGGGCTCAAACCGATGCTAGTTATCAATGACTTGGACCTGATAAAGATTGTGCTGGTCAAGGAATTCAGCACTTTCGCAGGGAGAGGACTGAATGTGGACGAAAAGAATGAGCCACTTTCTGCGAATTTATTCGCCCTCGACGGACCTCGTTGGAAGGATTTGAGGAAGAAACTGACTCCAGTCTTCACAAGTGGTAAACTCAAACACATGTTTGATCTCATTCTCGAGTGCTCTGATCATTTCGAAAAATATCTCAAGGAGCAAATTGGTAATGGAAAAGTCATCGAGTGTAAGGAGCCAATAGCCAGGTTCACAACTGATGTCATTGGATCCTGTGCCTTTGGTTTGGATACGAGTGCTCTGGAGAATAGCGACAGTGAGTTCAGGAGAATCGGGAAGAAGATTTTTGAGCCAAATTTCATAACGATGATCAAGAGATTGATAAGGGAGATATCACCTGGTCTCGCCAAATTCCTCGGGCTCAGAGGTAGCAGCAAACAAGTCGAAGATTTCTTCATCTCGGTGATCAAAGACACTATTGCGTTGAGAGAAAGAGAGAATATTGTTAGGCATGACTTTGTAGACACTCTCATCAGCATGAAGAGGAGTAATGATGTTAATGAATGGAGTGAGTACCTTCATTTGTCTACTCACGCACGAGGAAGTTTAATAGAAAAGCCTAGCGAATTCGATACACAATTCTTTTGGATTTCTGCTGATCGTTCTATTAGTTTCTCTCTATTAATATTCAATAGAATAATTTGTATAGAAAAATCGAATCGTATTAACTTTTTTGATAAAATACTTTGTATTGACCATTTCAATAGAGTCGGTCAAAAACTAATAGAAAGTTCAATAGAAAATCAGTAGAATTGTCTGGAGAATTTACTAGGGGACCGTGGGGCAAAATGAAACACGGGGCAAAATGAAACAGCAAGAAAATCTTGTGATCTAAGGGAGATAGGACGATTTTCATGAAAACCTTTTTTGTAGAGAATTTTACAAGCTACAAAAAAGGTCCTCTTCAAAAATGTCCTATCTCCTTTAGATGACGAGATTTTCCCACTGTTTCATTTTGCCCCGTGTTTCATTTTGCCCCATGCTCCCCTAGGTTTTTCTATTAAATTTTTTTATACGTACTCCTCCATGGGATTGTTTTTCACTCACTTAATTTTGATTTTCAGAGTTTACCGATGCAAATTTAGCAGCTCAGGCTCTAGTTTTCTTCGCCGCAGGTTTCGAAACATCTTCAACAACCATTTCCTTCGCTCTCCTTGAGCTCTCCCATACACCTGAGCTTCAGGAGAAATTGAGGAAAGAAATTTTGGAGACTATGAAAAATTGTGATGGCAAACTTACCTACGAAATCGTCAGTGAAATGAAGTATCTTGATATGGTAGTTCAAGGTATGCCGAAGAAATTGATGTGAAATAGTAATCTGAAAATTTTATTCATTTTTTTTCGATTTTGTTGAGGTTGTTTCTTCAGAAAGTCTTTAATTTAAATTTTGTTCTTTTAGGCATGAAAAAATCGAATAGAAAAACCTAGAGCTTTGTCTAAAAAATTCTACTAAATTTCTATTGAAACTCTATAAGAATTCTCTTGAAGTTCCATGAAAATTCTAAAGAGAATTCGAAAGAGAAATCTCATAAAAATCATTGGGCTGTCATTATAAATGAGCCGCAATTTTCAGTCAGCCGAAAATTTTGGTGGTAATTGAATGATTTTTTTTTCTTAAAAATATCAGAAAAGTTATGATGGTCATAAACAAAAATGCAGAATAATAATTTTTCTATTTTTTTCTACGTAGTAACCAATTCAAATGGACGAGAAATTATATCATATAGAAAGTGTTGAATTGAATTGACAAAACTGAATTGATTTTTCTTCCAGAAACTCTGAGGAAAGATTCACCAGCGCTATTACTCACGCGTCACGCATTCCAGTCTTACAAAGTACCTGGAACAGATTTCACCATTGAGAAAGGGATGTCCCTATTCATCCCTATATACGCTATTCACCATGATCCTGAATATTTTCCCGATCCCGAGGTATTTGATCCTGAACGCTTTTCGGATGAGGCTAGGCGTCTGAGGCACCCAATGGCTCATATTCCCTTCGGTGATGGTCCAAAGAATTGTATAGGTAGTTAAAAAACATCCAAAAACCCCCATCTAATAATTACTCAATGAATTGTAAAAGTTACCTCTCGATTCCTTATTTTCAGGCGAGAGATTCGCTCTCTATCAAACTAAAGTTGGGATGATCAAAATACTCAAGAATTATCGCGTGAAACCAACGAAGCTGTCACCAATTCCTTTTGAAATAGATATATCAGCCGTAGTGCTATCAACTAAGCATGGAATTCACCTGGAGTTCGAACCTGTTATGTAAATTGAGTACGAAGTACTGGTGAAATGTAATGAAACAAATTTGGCATGTTTGTTGTAGAGAGAAAATTGTCAAATCACAAAACAAGACGAGAAACACGTAATTCTTGTCTTATTTTGTCTTCCAGTATCACTAATCATATCAAATGTAAATACTGCAATGCACTTTGTGCATGAGGAGATACCACTGAAATTGGGACAAATGGTCACGCATTCGAGAGATTGTGCATCAACCCTTCGCCTCCGAGGCGTCTGCGTCGAATTGATGTACACAAACCGTTACCCTGGCGACTGAAATGCAACCACCCTGGGCGAATGTGCACGCGGGTAGCTCCATCAGACGTTCCGACGTGCTCGTCGAGGTATCATCCCCATTTCAACTGCCAAGCCATCGTCACTGATATCAGTCGTCATGACTCGAGATCGTTGATCCAAAAAAAGTACTCTAGAATAATAATTACTTGAATCTTGAACGTGAAATAACGTGAACTATGAATAGTTTATAATTACCCTTAATAATACCAAACTTTGGACATTATTGTTGATACTTTATCGATCTTATCACCGCGAAATGACACGTTTCCGGGTTCAGTGGAGGCTTGCCAAGGTCACGATGCGTAGGGACTGCGGATTTCGACGAAGGCCCGGAGAATCAATAGTTCAACGTTTTATTGTACAGTAGAAATTTCGAATGAAAAATCTCAGTGAACTTGGAGTGATTTCTCAAGAGACTTCAATGTGAATAATGATGAAACTACTTCATGCGGGAGAAGAGAAAAGTTATAAGTGAAGGAGGGATGTAGCACCGTCAGGTATTTAATATTTAATGAATCAATTACCTTCCTCAATATTTCCCAAGCGGATTGTACCATGTGCACTGCTAGAATAGAACAGTAAAGCGTGCATAATCGATGCGATTTTTTTTATGTGTACACTGTTGGAAAAAAAATGAATTCCTGGACCGTTGACTACTGATTTTTAGGACGGTGACACTGAATGCGATTTAGGGGAAAAAAATCATGAAATTCCAGGTTTCACTGAAAATTCAGTAAAATTCCAGAATTTTAAGCAGCATGAAGATGAAAATTCCTTAATTTATTTCAATTCCCAACGAGGGGCTGGTCACTCTTCAATCGGGTGGCTCAGTCATTTATAGAATGGGATGATTTCTTGTGATTCGTTGAATGATTTCTCAATGAGAATTGTAAATCATGATTTTTTCTCATTTTTCCTGATTTCCATGAATTCTAGTAGATTCTGATGATTTCCTGAAATCAAGAAATCATCGTAATTAAATTCGATGAAAATTTTCGCAAAGTATACCAGAAATTTCAGACAATAATTTTTAACAGTGAAGAGCTCCATTGATTGCTGTAAACTCAGGTGAATTAACTCGTACTGTAAATTTGTGGTGTGAATGCAAGAATATACAACTGAAATTGTTGAGTCAGTATAATGAAGAATGAACTGCTGACACGCGCTTAATTAATTGACGCTAAGAGAGAGAATTTTAATTGACATTTTAACCAAGTTTCGGTAGTAATGAATGCGCTTTATCGATGCAGGACCTTGGTTACCGAATCTGTGTCATTCCAATGCGGCAAGGGCTAGTCAAATTCTCAATAGAAATTCCAAACCCGAATTAAAAATAGAAATGGATCAAACTAGAACCACTTGGAAATAAATTTCGTTTCAAGAATATCTATTCAATATGAATCATGCAGTTTGGAGTGCCTAAAGTAATCCACTCACATCATTAAAGTAAAATGAATCATTGAATTTAAACAATTGACCTTGCCTTCTTTTCGCCGTCATTGGTACATTGAGTAAAATCTCTCGTCCCGTCTTTGATCCGAGGCCAGACGTCCCGTGCGGTTCACGACATCACGTATTTTAGTGTCATGGTCGTATATGGTGAGGACTGCCTCCACTTTCACGTTTACAAATAAAAGTGATGACGGTGTGGTCCTCTCGCATTTCGAGAGAGATTTTAACTCGAGCGAAAAATTTCGCGTGACTTCACTGGCTGCATATGCTATTGAGATGAAGTGGTGCGGCTGCTTCAGATAATAAAATGCATTTCCTGACGCTATGAGAGGACTCATTCAGCTTAAATGGATCCTGCTGTCATTGGGCATCCTGTGTTTTTATACCATTGACGAAAATAATACTGGAAGCCGGGCGAGTTAATTATTCGCTTGATCCCAGATACACGTGTAATGAATTTAATCAACTTGTTCGATACAATTAGTGTCAATAGGCGTACAGAATTTCATTTGATGTGACGCAATTGAGTGGCTTCGGAGAAAAATTGTCGTGGGATTCATCACGTTCGAAAATAACAGTTGAAGAATAAAGAAAAGAGTGAGGAATTTTTATTGTGAATTGAGAATCGAATGGAGTAGTTTTGTATTCATAAAACAAGTTGATATTCCGATTTTTGCAGAAGTTGAAGTGCTTGCAAGGATTTTAGTGAAATAAGTGGGAAATTGCTATTGTATTGTACATAGTATAGTTATTTTTACTAATAAATGAGCAATATGCTTCCGAATGGGTATTTTGCACATCAGTTCCATCTATCATGTACAATGCTTTATTTATTGCATTTTATTAAATTGAATAGGATTTCTTTTCAACTAATTTTGTCGGATTTTCAATTTAATTGAATGTTATCCTCATCATTATATATAATCGATTGTCTTTTTTACGGTTCTATCTCTCCTCTCAGCCCTTCGATAAATTGTTGATTGAAAAATTTTATTTATGTATACTTGAATGAATTTGAAACACCAAATTTAAAGAAACCTTCGGAAACTCACTTTCAGGGAAATTCATCAAAAATTAGAATTTTTCAATAATCATCGTAAAAATCAAATTAACCAATATAGCTAGCGTAATCATCTTTTAACTTCGATTTAATGGTATTAAAACAAACATTTTAAACTATGATTGAATTCATTTGAAGCATGATATTCAAAGATATCCCGGAATTCTTTAGCTGAATAAAACGAAAATTTATTCTCCTATTTGAGATTTTTGCAGCTTTTCTCATTTTTGCGAAAATTTGTTAATGAATTGATTATTTTTAAAGTTTTTCGAGCACATTTTTTCGTGTAAATATCCCAAGAAGACGGGCATTTTCTCAAAATCGTTTAATCATGTCGAAGAGTTGAAGAAAATCCGAATTATTGTGACTGTTCCGTAATGTTCTGGTGTTCATCCTAACAAATAAACATCTCAATTATGCAGTAATAAAATCATTATCAAGTACAGACTTCTGCAGAGGTCTCGCACATGGCATCGACCGACGAATGATGAGGTCAAACCCTGTCCCTCAGTGACACTGACCTTGTTTCATTGTTGTAAAACTATAGAAACGTGCCATTGAGTGTTTATAATTCAACTTGAGTTTCTACATTATACGGAATCTGGTCGATAAAACCAATGCACAGGGAATGTGCACAACTCAGTCTTTGTGGCATTTGAATGTTCGTGGATCTCATTGAGAGGATGACATCATCCACAAGTGCGTGCCCTCCACGCCTGTTTATTCACGTACAAATAATGAAACACGACGATATTAAGTGAAAAATATTCATTCATATAAATAACGATGAAGTCATTCTTCAATATTTTTTGGGTTGACTTTCCCTTCCCTTCATTCTTGAAATGGGGTTGCTGCATAAATTTCGTTTATTGACCACAATTATAAAATATAAAAGATCGATGACAAATACTTAATACAGTTTTTTTCATACACTGTTAGAAGTTCTTTGAAATTTCATGGAAGATATTATAGTACATCTCATCAGAGTGCCATTGCATCGGATTTAGGGAAAAAATGGTTATGAAATTTGAGATTTTAAGTAGAATTCACGAAAATTCATAAGTTTTCAGTTGTAAGGAGATGGAATTCACAACTTAATTAAATTTCCGGTGGAATGTGAATATTCAGCAACAAATGTTCGAAATAACAAATGTTCAAAAAATTGTTCGATGTCTTGAAACGAATAATTAGTGCGAAAAATTGAGCGTTTACTATTCGTTTGCCCCACAGACGCTTGAAGTGTTAAAAATAGTCGAGGGCCTCCAATTTTTGAGTAAAAGAGGTTTTTTTTTTAATTTTTGAAAAAAAGTGTCTACGCAGTTAATTAAATTTTTTTGAAATCGAACTTCGCTAAAATTGAAGTTTCTTTTGTTTGTCGCAACTTCTACTTTCAAGAAGAAATGATTGATATTCACCGTAAGATCTTTGTTTTTAAATTGGTTCAAGTATATAATACTTGTTCCAAGAAAGAAACATCTCAATAATAGAATATTTTCAATTGCCATTGAATTCATTTAAACAATTTTTTTTCAGTTGTCGAAAAAGAATAACCTTCGAAATCCCAATGAAAGGGAAAATGTATACAGTCTCATGGCGGGGAATGCTAATGTTGGTCTTGATTGAGTCGTCAATAAAAATAATTTCGTTCTAATTGCAAATTAATTAATGGGTAGACATTTACAGCGAATCGACAGACGTCCATTTCGTCTCGATCTCCTCGGCGGATTAAATACGAGGTCGTGTCTCCGGAGGTTTACTTGCTGTTGGCAAATGTGGCCGGCTTTCGTTCCAAATGTAATGAGAGTCAGGAGATTAATGGTCCCTTGTATTCTCGTTGCACGTACTCGAGCTCAATATCCATATACCGACACTTTCCATTTAACGTTTCCGAGAGTAATCCATTTTTGGGTTTTCAATGATCGATGCCAAATCGATCAACATTCAGCGCTTTTGGTCACTCCTTGAGACGTTGAAAAATTATTTAACGAGTGAAATAACACCTTTGGGAGGGTTTCGAGACTAGTTGTGAAGCGGAGGAAATTTCGAGATTTTTTCTTCATCTTTTTAAGGAAATACTTATTTTTTGGGAGTTTTTTGCTTTCGAATGGAAGATTTGTAATCGTTCACATTTAAGTTTTAGATTTTTGCTTCCGAATGGAAGCATTGTAATCGTTTAAATTTAAGTTTTGGATTTCTTGTGTTGGATTTCTCGTTATATCGACCCATTATGATCCAAAAAGTCTGAAAATGCAATTTTTAGACCGTGTCCGTATGTGTGTATGTATGTAACAAAGTTTTTCTTCAATTGTTCGCTGATGAATGGATGGAATTGATTTTTTTTCTTCAAATGTAGGTATTGTTGAGGCGGATCAATTGCCATTAATTGAAATTTAATTAATCCATTTTTTTTATTTTCGATTTTTTTCGAAAATCAATTGCCCAATTGTGAATTGATTGACTGATGACTTAAACAATTTGGTTGGATGTCCCTTTGACCGACTTTGAAGATGGAGGCGATAGCAATAATCGTTATTTTTATTTGTTCGAAAATTTGCGAAAAATTGGTATTTTTTAAAAATCAGAATTTTGGGGATATCTATGAATATTCTCCTTCAAATGAATTCAATCATAGCTTAAGATGTTTGTTTCAATGCCATTAAGTTGAAGTTAAAACATGATTACGATGGCTATATTGGTATTTGATTTTAATGATGATTGTTAAAAATTTCGAATTTTTAATTAATTTCCCCGAAAGTGAGCTTTCTGATGGTTCTTTCAAATGTTTCAAATTCATTGAAGTATGGGTAAATAAAATTTTTATATTAACATTTTATCGAAGGACTAAGGGGAGACATAGAACCGTAAAAAAGACAATCGGTTGTATAGAAGAAAGGGACAATAATAAGAATAATGATGATGATAACATTCAATTAAGTTGGAAAACTGACAAAATTAGTTGAAAAGAAATCCTATGCAACAATGAATTGTACATCATAGAAGGAAATGATATGCAAAATAACCATTCGGAAGCATATTGCTAATTTATTAGCAAAAATAACTGCACTGTATGCAATGCAAGAGCAATTTTCCACTTGTTTCTATTTGTGGATTTGAATCGGAGGACAAATTGTATTGTTCCCAAAATTTTAGAATTGTATGAGAAACTGTGTTGACAACTCCAATTTTCAAAAACCCCAAGGTTATCATTTGAAGAATCCAATAATATTGAATACCAAGATTTTCTCAAAATTATTGCGAATTAAAACTTTCTTCTGTGATTATTAAGAACGAAAATTTCACTGAATTTCCGGATTTCTCCTCGCTAGATTTCAATACTCAAGAGTTTTAAAATTCACGGATTATCATTGAAAACTAGAAATTTTTTCTCCAAGTATTAATTCAATTATTCATGAATGAATTGTTTCTCCATCCAAAAATCCATTGAATCTAATTTGAAAATTTTTCAATCGTCTTGTTTTTCCGCACTTGACTTTCTCATGCGCATTAAAATGATATAAGAGTATGAATAATCGATGCGTAGGTCGCTCTCCCACACAATCAAGAATCCCCTAGTCCTCCACAAAATCTCCAGTTGCACCCTAATAAATCTCGAATCAAGATCTACATTTACAGATGAAAAAACTGTTGGCTCATTATTCCTGAATATTTTTGTATTCTTCGCTTCATCGGGCGTACCGGCTCCCAACATTTATAATCGACGTAAAAAGTGATTTAGATGAGGAATGAATGGAAAACCCGATGCAGGTGATATTTTACATTTCCTCCAGTCGCACGATGTGGCCAAGTCCGCTTTCAGTTCGCCCACGGAAACCCCGAGGTGTTTCATTTCACCAAATAAGGAAGTGTCCCGAGGAGAAGGGGGGAAGGTACTTGGAGGACGGCGCCGTGGGTTACGGCCCACGTATGTATCCATGACGCTTTCTTTCGGGACCAGATTCTTAAAGGAGTGGTTGAACATGAATTCGTCGTCTGAACTGGATCAAATGCTCCCAATTTCGATGTCCCCCTCACCTTCGAAGCCTCAAGATTATCAGATCCCGTGAAAATTGATGGCTTCTAAAAGAAACTATGTAACTCAAAAAACATTTCCAAAACCACGTACACCGTTAAAAAATTTTGTCTGAAATTTGCGGTACACTTTTTGGAAATTTTTATCGAATTTGATTACCATTGAAATTTCAAGGAATTTCGTCATTGAAAATTTTGAATTTCGTGGAAAAATTAAAGAGAACTATCAATTTTAGTTCCGCTTTTCCTTTTTTTTTAATTTTTAGGGCAGTGACACTGAATGCGATTTAGTAGAAAAGAAATAATAAAATTTCAGATTTCACTAAAAATTCAATGTAATTTGGCACTGAATATTTATATTAGATTGGAAATTCAAATAAGTTGAGGAATTCTCGTCTTTATGCTGCGTCAAATTCCGAAATTTTACTGAATTTTCAATGAAACGTGAAATTTCATGATTTTTTTCCCCTAAATCGCATTCAGTGTCACTGTCCTGAAAATTGATTGTCCATGAGTATGATTAGTCAACTGTCCATGAAATTTCATTTTTTTTCTAACAGTGTACCTCAAGATTATGAGAATATGAGGGTCATATGGGCTCATAAACGGAAAATATAGGGATTATAAGAGAGTCATATGAATGTCACTATTCAAAACAATAAAAAATAAGAGACCTAATTTCAAAAATAGAGAATCCATTCGGAAGCATATTGCTAATTTGTTAGCAACATAAACTATACCCATATACAGAAAATGCGATTATCCACTTGTTTTTAGTTATCGCGGGACAACAGATTTTCGAAAACGAAATATTTTCATTTTTCTGTGCACGTGAATTTTTTTTCTAACAGTGTACCTCAAGATTATGAGAATATGAGGGTCATATGGGCTCCTAAACGGGTAATATAGAGATTATAAGAGAGTCATATGAATGTCACTATTCAAAACAATAAAAAATAAGAGACCTAATTTCAAAAATAGAGAATCCATTCGGAACCATATTGCTAATTTGTTAGCAACATAAACTATACCCATATACAGAAAATGCGATTATCCACTTGTTTTTAGTTATCGTGGGACAACCGATTTTCGAAAACGAAATATTTTCATTTTTCTGCGCACGTGAATTTAATTTCCGCAATAGTTTCGTTATCTCCACTTTGTTCAGTTTGTGGGTAATAGGAAAATTATAGGTACGCACCTGTGATGACACTCATTATGCAAACGAATACCTAGATAACGTGTATTCACATGAGAGAAAAATGGAAGAAATAATCGTCGGAATAGTCAAGTAATTTTTTGCTCACATCAGTGCAAATGCCGAGGAAAAAAGAAACAGCCAATTCGCTATATTCCGCATAGCAAAATTTTTTACATAACAATCATGACTCTATTTATTTGCTGGCCATAAATAACTCGACGCGAAGGAATATTGTGATCTTTTTCATCGCTGAATCGGCTAAGAAAAACCCGTCTAATGGTCACCGAGTAATGAATTCTCTCAATTCCCCGCAGACGAGAAACTCATGTTCGTTTAAACGAAACCGAAACATCTGGAATGATGTCCAGTGTTCAGCGCTACGTGTTCGAGATTCTTTTCACCAAATTAGCGAAAATCTCCCCTTCGTTCCTGTAATTGCATGGTTAAAGCTAATCATATAATTACACCGCCTTAATTACTCGGATTAGAATAAATTTTTGGTGTCGTCGTGATGCTTTCAGTCTTGATATTGAAACTCACGAGTTATTCGTGTGACACAACTAGCAAACAAACGTGAAGTTATCACGATACATCGAGACTGTGTGTCGTTTAGAATTTTTAACGAGCAGTTTAGCGTCTCACGGCATGCGAGGGAAGAAGACACATTTTGTGAAACCATTTTGCGTTTCTTGAACATGATAATCGTGGATCGTGTAATGATTGGGGAAAATTGAGGCTTACATTGCTAGATTTTCCGTTCACTTTTTTGATTCTTTTTTTTTACGGGAATTCTTACGTTGGGAAAATCTACATTAACAATAACCTCTAAAATCTGTTGTCACTGTTGGAAAAAAATTTAAATTGCATGGCGATCTCAGTAATCATTTTCAGAAGAGCGACATTGAATTCGAATTAGGAGAGAAGAATCATGAAATTTCTAATTTTGCATAAAATCTAATGAAATCTGGCTGAAGGCCCTCGCACAGCAAAAATGAATGTCTGAATTTTACACACCTTTTGTAGACATTTTTCAGACACTAAAACACGTCCGAATAAAAGAAAATTAGTTTGAATTTCAAACAGGAATTAAAATGTTTGGGCACCTGTTCGTCTGAAATTCAGGCACATTTTCATTTTATTCAGATGTTTTTTAGTGTCCGAAAAAAGTCGATAATAGGTGTGTGAAATTCAGACATTCGTTTTTGCTGGCGGACGATCTCCAGTTGCAAGTCCTCGAACTTGCAACAAATTACGTTGAGAATTTGTTGCAATTTCCATTCCGGCGTCAAGGAAAAAAAATCATCTCGCGAATTTTCTTCAGAAATTCGCAGTTAATTCATGTGAATGCTCTGTCCGATCTCAAGAATCACGCAATAATCCAAACCGAAATAAAACTGCTCCCCTGATAAAACCATTCGACGATTTTACAAGAGTCTTTCAACTTTTTCCCCCCCTTTCATTGAATTACAAGCTTTTCCGTGACCCACTTTAATTCTTGTTTCTTTTTTTGCCCGTTCTTACCACGAAAGGTCTCCGAAATAGGAATGAACGGGACGAGAACGAAAGGAGTTCAAGAAGAGTAGACGAGAATAATACGAAACGAAAAAAACATATATAAAAAAAAATCATGAGAAATTCAAACAAACTCTTGGACTTGGACGATTCCTCCTGCATGTTGCCTTTCGCATCGTCGAAAAGAGGGGAAAGAAGGCCTACGTCATCGCTTGCTTTACGTTTTAACCGGTTTCACTGGGTGACTCTCGCCCCCACCTTTTTTTACAATTTCCTTGGTGACTCCTTCAACCTCGTCAAACGTTCTATTCGTCTCAATAATACTGCCATTTCTGTCTACACTGTTCGGAGAATTTTAACACAATTTTGGAGACCACAGAAAACTCCGTTCATCATCTTTCTGAAAATTCATTGCGCAATGATTTAGGTGATGGTGATTCAAAGCTCATCAGCAAGTGTCGTCATTGTTATAATAAAAAAAGTCTCGCCTTTTTTTACCGGAAGACAATTGAGTCATTTTTTAATTTGAATTTTTTAAACCAGATTTCAATCAAATGTTGTACTAAATATTGTAAATGAGTGGATCCACGTCAAATTAGCAGGACAAAAAAATCGATGCTGGCCATTTTCGTCTCAAATTTTTTCTGAAAATCGCTGTTATTCACGCAATTATCGCCCAAATAAGTGAATATTCAATTAAATATTAGCAAATGGTGGATGTTAGACTCATTATATCTTCTATTATTCAACTTCAGTAAGATTTTTTGTGTGAAAAACTATTATTTATCGAAATATGCAATGGAAATACGTCTTTCCAAGAGTTTTCATTTATTGGTAATCGAGGATTTAATTAAGTACTTTAAAATCGATATATTTTTTCGACTAATGGAAGAATACCTATGAATTAGATTTCTATCCGTGTCGTTTGATGAAATGAGTAGAAAAATTCACGGAAATTCAGAATTGGAGACTGACAATTTCATCGGATTATTATTATGTAATTTTTCAATTTTTAAATCTTCAAAATTTTTGTATAAACACCGTCTTCTCAGAAAAAAATAGAGGTAAAAATCCCCGGCATCGACTTGTTTGGCCTGTTAATTCGGCGTGGATCTGCTCAAGTAGAGAAAGGCCTTGAAAGACCCCAAGACCTAGTAATAGCATTAGATTGGATCTAATATGCATTGTTCATAAAACTGCCGTTTTGGAACTGCTGACCTCTACATTTTATACCACTTATCATTTACTTTACACCTATCATCATTATACTTTGCATTATTTATATTGGATCCCCTTATCGGCTGTGGCTGTGGGAATCGTGTGAAATTTGAAATAAATAAATGAATAATGAAGTAAATGAAGAAATGAAGGAATGAATACATCTGGGAGACGACGAGTTGAAATAACTCCGACCTGGAATCCACTTGAAATACGCACCAAAAAAACATTGACTCACATGACCGATTACGCTCTCGATAACACCGAACAACCATTAATAGAGTCTCACTTCTCGGAGGCCCTCATCAACAAACACACGCCCCAAAAATGACTAACGACCTCGCCACAATAATCCCGGGGGTCTAAACCTCTCAAAACAAACGAGAAATCCACCTTGCGGAAGGAGTTATGAGAATGGTTCAGTGAAAACAGCCGGTCTTTTTCTACTTAAAGTAGTATGAGTAAACTCCAGTTGAGTCGGTGAGTGTAACGAAGAAAAATGAATTCATAAAGTCAAAAAAAATATTCATCAGTGATAATTATTCCCATGAATCTAACTCTGATGAGTGTAAAAAAATTGATCCATTAAATTCTTTCTTCAATGATTTTTTTAAATAATAGCCTCTCGTCTGACATAACATTTCGGGCATAATTTTTACATTGGGCACAGAATTTTCACTCATTTTTTCAGATTTTCCGAGATTTTTTCTAGACTTTAATCTTCTCTTCATAATTAAACTCCCTGTTGAGCTTTTGAGGGATATTTCCGAATCTAAGGGAAATTTTTGTAATTACATTGTTGTAGCCCTCAATCGGCTCTACAAAAAGTTTATAACCACAATTTTGCTATCTCCCTTAGATTCCGAGATATTCATTGAAAACTGGTCACTAGTCAAAATAGACTTGTACCGTTTTACCCCTTCGCTACTGAATTGTCTCGGCCTAAATTTTCCAAGTTTTTTTGTTTGATTGTCTTGATGAGAAGAAAAGAAAAATGGAATGAAAATAACTTGGAAAATTTGAGCCGAGACAATTCAGCAGAAAATATCTGAAGAGAATAAGTTACACAGAAAAATCGAATTCTATTGACTTTTTCAAAAGAACTTTCGAACGAATTCGGTAATTTTTTCTATTTCTATAAATTTTTTCGTGCGTGTTCCCCCATGTGGTACAAAACTATTTCCAAAAATACCCGTCAAAAGTTCCAGACATGGAAACGAGAAGATCCGCGGAAGATCCTCGCGTGAGTCGCATGCAATATTTTCCTCTAATAAACACCGAAAAGACATAAGACCTGTGGATTCCGGTGTCTCCCACTCGCACGAAACCGGCGCGCTAAAACCCAGCGGAGCGTAAACACTCACACACGTGCATATAAATCTTGACACGTCGTTCCGTCAGCGTCCCACGCGGCATTCGCACACATCGAAAAGGCATTTCAAACATTTGTTGAAAAAGAGGCGCAGGTAGGGGAGTCTGTTGATTCGTGCAGTTGCGTGAAGTGAGAAAATGCCTGTGTAGAGCCCTCACTTACGTGTTGAGTTTCAACTGAGTGCCCGTACAGAAAAAAAAAAATACAATAAGTAGTTATGGTAGGGATGGAATAATCCAAAAGGGAGTGGGAGAGATGGAATTGACGAGGCCCTGGCGCGTCTCTCAGCGCTGGTGATCCCCCCGATTCAAATGTGTTTGAGAGGTAGGCGCCTTTAGTACTCGCAGACGGGCCGCGAACTGTGCCACATCGAATCGCGATACCACACCGTCAACATCGAAATAAATAAGTGGAATTTAAATTCGAACTATTCACGATAACTCCATCGATTTCACTCCATTCCTCAAAAAAAAAAAAATATTTATACTGAAAGATAAAAATTATTTGAAGTAACCATCGGAACATATTTCGTACTATTGAAAAAGGTATTTAAAAACTAATTAGTGAGCTCGAGTGACAAGTGAAAATAAACGAATGATTTTTTGCTTCGGTAAATAAAAAAGCAAGTGATGGGCATTAAAAAAAGTGGGAAGAAAAAAATAATGAAAGACGGAACCGAGGCTGTGACGACCTCGACGGAGGTCTCGGGTGAGACAACAGTGACATCCTCGCGGATTGTTGCTGAGGCGAGCACAAGTGCTGAGACTGCGAGCCGCAGCAGCACGAAAGAAATCACTTCTGGATCGCGCGAGGTAATAATGGACTCGCGGGGAAATATAATCAAAGTGACAGAGACCCCGGGCGCGACAATCAGACAGGGAAAATCGTCGGTGAAAGGTGCAACTGCATCCGAGGACTTTATTCAGGGTGAACAGAGCCAGATGATTGAAAAACCCCGTCCAGAAGTCAGACATAAAATCGCGAGTGACGCAATGCAGAGGGAAAACGTGGGATGCGACACCTTTATGACATCATCGTCTGTGGTGAGCTCCTCGTCCTTCACGGAGGAGTCATCAAGCGCATCAGTTGGGAATAATCCGCCGGAAGTTCACAGGAAATCCACGGAATCAAGTCAATCGGCGAAAACTGTGTCCGAGGGGATAAGTAGAAACGGACAGTTGTGCACAGACACAGTGCGGATAGACGAGTCTGAGAATCGCCTGAACATCGATGGAAACGTCGTGGCGACTAGCGGGAAGAACGTCCAGACTGAATCCACTGTGGAACCCTCGGGAAAACCTCACGTGACGTTCACAGACGACAAAAAGACGACGAAGTGCGTTCCCCTGTCGAAGCCAGGTCAGTCGACGTGGGACGGAAGATTCACGTACGAGAGACCGGCGACCCCGGGAAGAACGACTCCGGCCCCGGCGAAGACGTCGAAACTCACACGCCACCAGGAGGACCTTAGGACCTCCTCAGAGCAGTCTTCGTCCTTCGAGGAAGTAAAAACCTCCTCCGAAGTCACGTCGATTGATAAATCGTCTCACGATCACGTCGCTCGTCCTTCGAGACCCGGAGACTTCCTAGACGGTAGTTTCGTGATCGATAAATCGAATAAATCGTGTGAAATGACGAAACGAACGAACGAGCCTACGAAAATCCAGACATCAGGGAGAACCGATGTTGAGATAAGGGATGTGTCTGAGGAGCGCAATATCGTCGAATCGACGTCGTCCTCTTACATCGTCGAGTACAAAGACTCCTCGGACGGCAGAAGAGTCGAGAGAGTGTCGACGGTATCGACGACGATTCAAGAAGAGGAGCCGTCGTCTCCTCGGGGCGCGTCAACACCGGTTCGTCCAGGTAGTGCAGACAAGCGTCACTTCAAACCGGGCGAGTCCACTTGGGACGGAAGCTTCACCCTCGAGAAGCCCCCGATGTCCTCGACCCCTCGAGCCGCCGACAGAAGACATCGAAGAACGAACGTTGACATTCGCGACGTAACCGATGACAATACGATAAACGAGGCAGATGTCTCGACATCTTCGTACATCGTGGAGACGTCGGCTAGTGAGAGCAGCTTCTCAGATGTGAGAGACAGCTCGACAATCCGGAGGGATGAACACGTGAGGAGGTCGAGTCCGACTCCTGGGGGCAGCCGACCCCCCGGAGCCGCTGAAATCGTCAACGACTCGATTATTGTCGAGCAGTCGCGCGTCCGCGAGAGCTACTCCGACTCCTCGAACATCGATTTGTCGACAACAGCTGTTGAGACGGTGATTATTGTCGACGGGAAGCCGGTGAGTAGATCCGTGGATTATAAGGTTGGGTCATCAGGGTTGAGGGATACTGTGATAAGGGATGCGGATGGGCGAAGTGGGAGACCTTGCAAGTCTGTTGGACGAGACGCGCTTCCGGGGGATGCTGTCGGACAGACAGGACTAACTGAGTCGTTGACGGATAGCGTCGATGTGTCAAGCAGCAGGAGGTTCATCAGTGTAGAGTCGACTTCAACGGCTGATTCAAAGACTTACGAGGTCTTGGAATCAGATGTGAAGAACGGCAGACGTCCTCAGAGCCCTGAGAGGATAACTGGGAGATCTCCGAGTCCAGGGGACAGAGCATCTCGTCCTACCAAACCTGGATCTTCAACCTGGGACGGTTCCTTCACTTATGAGAAGCCTCAACAGCCGAAGAAACCTGCAGATACTCTGAAAGATGTTCTTCAGCATCCTAAAGATATCAAGCGGCCAGAGCCAATTACTGATCGAAGAACAGACAAAACTGGTGTTTCAACCACTAAATTCATCAACGTTGAATCAACATCGACGATTGATTCAAAGGTATTTGACTCTTCAGACGTTTCAACAACTGTTTTCCATGATGTGAGGGACATCAGACGTCCTCAGAGCCCTGAAAAAATAACTGGAAGACCATCTGACAAGAGATCTCCAAGTCCAGGGGACAGATCATCACGTCCTACCAAACCTGGATCTTCAACCTGGGACGGTTCCTTCACTTATGAGAAGCCTCAACAGCCGAAGAAACCTGCAGATACTCTCAAAGATGTTCTTCAACATCCTAAAGATGTCAAGCGTCCAGACCAACGTTCAGGATCAATTACTGATCGAACAACGGACAAAACTGATGTTTCAACCACTAAATTCATCAATGTTGAATCAACATCGACGATTGATTCAAAGGTATTTGACTCTTCAGACGTCTCAACAACAGTTTTCCATGATGTGAGGGACACCAGACGTCCTCAGAGCCCTGAAAAAATAACTGGAAGACCATCGAGTCCTGAGAAGAGATCTCCAAGTCCAGGAGACAGAGCATCTCGTCCTACGAAGCCTGGATCTTCAACCTGGGACGGTTCCTTCACTTATGAGAAGCCTCAACAGCCGAAAAAACCTGCAGATACTCTCAAAGATGTTCTTCAATATCCTAAAGATATCAAACGTCCAGAGTCAATTACTGATCGAAGAACAGACAAAATTGATGTTTCAACCACTAAATTCATCAATGTTGAATCAACATCGACGATTGATTCAAAGGTATTTGACTCTTCAGACGTTTCAACAACTGTTTTCCATGATACGAGGGACACCAGACGTCCTCAGAGCCCTGAAAAAATAACTGGAAGACCATCGAGTCCTGAGAAGAGATCTCCAAGTCCAGGGGACAGAGTATGTCGTCCTACGAAGCCTGGCTCTTCAACCTGGGACGGTTCCTTCACATATGAGAAGCCTCAACAGCCGAAGAAACCTGCAGATACTCTCAAAGATATTATTCAGCACCCTAAAGATGTATCCAAGCGTCCTGAGCAGCGGCCGGTGCCAATTACTGATCGAAAAACTGAAAAAACTGAGTATTCAACTACAGTATCGAAATCCATCAATGTAGAATCAACTTTGGCCGAGGATTCTCAGACATTTGACTCTCGGAGCTACTCCAGTACACTCGTACATGATGTAAGAGATTCTCGGAGACCCCAGAGCCCTGAAAAGACACCTGGAGGGCCTTCAAGTTCCACTGACAAGTCGATCCGTCCTACCAAGCCTGGATCCTCCACTTGGGATGGTTCGTTCACTTATGAGATGCCTCAGCAGCCTAAACAACCGGTTGATAAGCCTCAACATCCGAAGGAGATCACCAAACGTCCAGACCAACAGCCAGTGCCAATTATAGATCGTAGAACAGAAAACACAGATGTTTCAACCACTGAATTCATCAATGTAGAATCAACAACAACAGTTGATTCAAAGGTCTTCGACTCCTCTGACTACTCAACAACAGTTTTGCATGATGTGAGGAACACCAGACGCCCTCAGAGCCCTGAAAAAATAACTGGAAGACCATCGAGTCCTGAGAAGAGATCTCCAAGTCCAGGAGACAGAGCATCTCGTCCTACGAAGCCTGGATCTTCAACTTGGGACGGTTCTTTCACTTATGAGAAACCTCAACAGCCGAAAAAACCTGGAGATACTCTCAAAGATGTTCTTCAACATCCTAAAAATATCAAACGTCCAGAGTCAATTACTGATCGAAGAACAGACAAAATTGATGTTTCAACCACTAAATTCATCAACGTTGAATCAACATCCACAATTGACTCGAAGATGATTGACTCTTCAGACGTTTCAACAACAGTTCTCCACGATGTGAGGGACACCAGACGCCCTCAGAGCCCTGAAAAAATAACTGGAAAACCATCGAGCCCTGAGAAGAGATCTCCAAGTCCAGGAGACAGAGCATCTCGTCCTACGAAGCCTGGATCTTCAACTTGGGACGGTTCCTTCACTTATGAGAAGCCTCAACAGCCGAAAAAACCTGCAGACACTCTCAAAGATGTTCTTCAGCATCCTAAAGGTGTCAAACGTACAGACCAACGTCCAGAGCCAATTACTGATCGTAGAACAGACAAAATTGATGTTTCAACCACTAAATTCATCAACGTTGAATCAACATCCACAATTGACTCGAAGACGATTGACTCTTCAGACGTTTCAACAACAGTTTTCCACGATGTGAGGGATACCAGACGTCCCCAGAGCCCTGAAAAAATAACTGGACGACCACCGAGCCCTGAAAAGAGATCTCCAAGTCCAGGAGACAGAGCCTCTCGTCCTACGAAGCCTGGATCTTCAACCTGGGACGGTTCCTTCACTTACGAGAAACCTAAAGAGCCTAAATCACCAAGAGATCTTGCAAGACCAGAGGATCAGCGTCCAGTGTCTATTAAAGATCTGAAGACTGGGAAATCCGATATTTCCACGACAACATCGCAATTCATCACCGTCGAAGCGTCTTCAGCAGTTGATTCCGAGACAATTGACTCCTCAAATGTCTCCACAACGATTTCCCCTGAGAGGAAACCTGAGGGTCCTGGGAAGACACCTCGAGGCCCCAGAGACAGGCCTCAGAGCCCGGAAAAAGGTGTAGTCAAACCAACGAGTCCCGAGAAAACCCCTTCGATCCCAACAGATCGTTCCACCCGTCCGACAAAGCCAGGCTCATCAACCTGGGACGGTTCGTTCACTTACGAGAAACCTAAAGAGCCCAGGAAACCCGCAGAAAAAACTAAACCTGGGGACAAAAAACCCTCAGACAGGGATAAGCCCAGGAAACCTGATAGGGAGCAACAACCGGTACCATCTGACTCCACAGTCAGGAGTTTTGTTTCTAAAAATGATGTGGATACAACGTTTGTCACTGAAGTTGTTCAGCAGTCGTTTGTCATTGAGAAGTCCTCGAGTAGGACCGATGTTATCAAGGAGAATTACGTCACAGAGATCAAGGATGTGAGGGATGTGGTGAGTTTACAATATTCGATTACTATTTACTAACAAAAATAATCGAACGTGACATCGAGGAAGCCAATTGATACATTCGTTGGAAAATAGATAACCCAAATAGAAAATGATAGCTGTAATGTGACGGTGATAACAGTTGAGGCTAATGATTGTTTTCGCATCCGTGTTGATGAATTTGGTGAAGAATTGGGGGGTACGGAGAAATGGTAACAATGTTGATTAGATAATCTTCGGTATCCCATTGTGGTGGTCATTATAACTCCAGGCGCCGTGTTTCAAGAGCTTCATGGAAAGAATTATGTTAATAGTTGAGGCTAATGATTGTTTTCACATTCGAGTTGATAAATTTAATGGTGAATTGGGTGATAAGGAGAAATGTTAACAAAGTTGATTGGATAATCTTGAGTGACCCATTGTAGTGATCATTATAATTCTATTACACTCTGCGTATGGAAAAATTGAATGATAAAAACAAAATGCTTCGGCAAGAAAATTCTATTGGAATTCCATCGGAATTATTTCGCAGATTTCACAGTGTTTCCGAGCGATTTTCTCTGAGACACATTTGAGAGAAAAAGTCGATGGATTGTGATTTTTCTGTGTTAGTTATTCCCTTGAGATTTTTTGTATTAGTTATTCCCTTGAGATTGTCAATAATAATCGGAAATATCAACGGAATCAAAATATGAAAATTTAAAAATTTGAGATCAAGAGGTGCTTTCACCCGATCCTGTTCAAGGATCTAAGTAAACTCCCCGCGAATTTAAAAATAACCCTGATGTAATGGCATTCACTTCGACAAGGTGAATAAGTGCGGGAAGAAGATAAAAGAATTTACAATTCAACTTCCGCAATTGCAATCACGTAATTCAAACTATCTGATAAATGAGAGAGGTGATGTTGGCTTTTGTGATGGAAATTTAGATCGTTGAGTGACCACCGAGAAGTCCCATTTATCACAATCACTACATCCCCTAATAAAAATGAAAAGAAATTTAAAAAGCTCGGTTACTCATGTTTGAAATTTCATTTTGGTTTCAATTAATCTATTGACAAAGTCTTCTCCGTCACATCTTCTTAATAATTTTCCATTCAACTGAATGAACAATTATTATTCTCATCAATACTCCCAAGAACAAAACAAAGTTAATAAAAAAAACATTTTCGGACTTTTTGGATCGTACTCGGTGGATATAACACAAAAAATCCAAAACTTAATTGGGAACGATTACAAAGTTTCTATACGGAAGCAAAAAACTATTCTATATTAATATAAAACTAATTTCCCCTTGTTTTTGTTCAGACGAAACTCGTTTGAAAACATGTTCATTGCCTCTCAGTGTAATCAATTGTCTCTCGTAAATTTTGAGTGGACTCATTAAATGCATTCCCAGAGTCAACGGCATTCGTAATGGCCAAGAAAAAATGGTTCCAGTCAGATTGAATGCGCGGGACTGCAGCGAAAAATCGAAGTAGTCGTGATTAGAGTGAATTCATCAAGTCAACGCGATCACAGGGAGTTAAATGGCCTCGGACGCACCTTCTTGTCTTGAATTCAACGTATCCTCCAACTCTCTCCAGACACGCCATATGACAAATACAAATAAGACAACGTTTGTGCCCCAGTAATGCATGGTCGACATGTAATATTAAACGTGTGTTAGTCTGTTTTGCATAGGCTAACACCGTGTTAATATAACTCTCTTAGTTGCTCACCCGAGTCCGTCAGTGATATCATCGCGTGCTTCGGCTTCATTCAATTTCCGACAAATTGATTTCAACGATTGTTATGAATACGTTTTACCATGAGCAACCTTGACGGCTATTCATATCACTACGTCAGCGATTTTTTTCTCAACGTAAACATAAAAGTGTATGTTTTATTTTCAATTTCGTTTCGCTGCAGATGATCGTTTAAAATTCGACTGCACTTGGATATATCCAAATGCTGTGACTATGCTTTTTCGTTGAAAACTGTAAAGGTAATTGGACATTCTCAATGGGAAATTAATCGATTCTTTTCCTTGAAAAACATTATACCTGAAAATAATTCCCAACGATTTTCCTATTTTTTCTGTAAACGTATCATGGAAACTTTTGGTTTACAATCGTTAATAAAATGACAAGATTTTTTAAAAATCTATAAGCATTCATTGAGTGAAGATTTCATCGAGGATTTAATTCATTAATTTTCTTCAGTAATTTTTATGATAATTATGAATATCATAAAAATTGCACCAAAAATTGAAGTTAATATTCAATTAAAATGAAATTATTAATTACACTCAACGAGTTGCAGTAAATTTGTGAAGGAAATCCGAATTTTTTCTCTTTTTAATGAAATCAGAGAGACAAAATCCGCTCATTATATTTCTGTCGGTGTATATTACCACCAGGTGAGATATTCACAGTAGACTGCGCAAAAACCCAATGATCGATGAAAATGCTCATACAGGAGCTCAGAGTTAAGCGATGCGGTTTCACCATACCCCATTGATGCATCCTGTATAACAAGATATCGATTCAATGATAACCCACAATTGCACTCGTGGTCAAACACATGTTCTTCGTTCACACAGGCTCATTCAATTGCTAAAAAAATCAACTCATCCACCCACTAAGTTTATTAACACATTACGTCATAGTATTCAGTGGAGGCTAAATCAGGATGCCTTCACCCGGTGTCTTTGTTTCGCAACGTAGGTGCATCGAACTTGGGGTGTATAATTAGAGCAATGGTAAACGGTCGTTGGCTTTAATTGCCTGGTGGTTAAAGCTGTCTAATCACATGAAATCAATTTAAGTCACGTTTCGAGAATTGTTTCTCAACCAGTGCTCAAACAAGGGATTACACGTACGAAAAAAAATTAAGGGGGTGTTCACCCTGGGATTGAGAACATTTTTTTGGTTTTTCGAGAGAAAAAAATTTAAAATAGTTTTTCCGCGTGATTTTCCCTCAGGAATTTGATTTTGTTAGTCAGAATCGTCACCGGTCACCGAAAATTAGGGAGTCGATTTTTTTTTCATCGAAATGTCAACCTAATAAAAATCTCCAACGTGTTTTTTGCGATTAACTTATACTACACTAATACAAAAAAATATTTTTATTGAGATGTTTCTTTCTTGGAACAAGTACTATATACTTGAACCAATTTCAAATAAATAATTTATTTGGAACAACGTATGATCGTGTTGATTGAGATAACAACGTATTTAATCATGAGAATAATTTTGATTTTTGAATAAACCAACGAATTTCTGGAGTTAGCAAACTTTTGGCTAGAAATAAATCAAATACTCTCATTATTTCGACAAATAAAAGAAACTTCAATTCACGAGAAGTTCGATTCCTCCTAATCAAATGGATCTCAAGAAGAGATAACTGGTATTCACTATGATCTCATGTTTATTTGAAAATTAACAACCAAATGATGATGTCAAATGAACAACAAAAATGATTCTGGCCGATTCTATTGAAATGTTCAATAGAAAATATTCTATCGAAAAAGTCAATAGAATTCAAATTTTCTATACAACTTAGTCTATTGAGTTATTTTCTACAGAATTTTCTCGAAAAAAAACTTGGAAAATTTTAGCCGAGGAAGATCTACAGAAAATATCTCAACAGAAAAAGTTGTATCGAAACATCGAATTCGATTGATTTTTTCTATCGAATATTTCCTATTGAACATTTCAATAGAATCACCCAAAAACTCATAAAAAATTCAGTAGAAATCCAATAAAATAGTCTAACAAATTCGCTAGGTTTTTTTATGAAATTTGTTCATACGGCTATGATTTTTTTTTACGTTTAATGATACTGAATTTGCTCGCTTAAAAAATGTAATGAGGATGGAAGTGAATGGTGTGATTTAAGGAAATGATTTAATTGTTCATTTCATTTTTTTTCGATAGAGAGATGTCATCGAGACGTCGACACAAGACGTTATCAATCAGGAACAGGTGACTAGCATGGTATCACATAATGTTATCGACAATACTCACTTCGAGAGGATCGACGGTCCAAAGGGCCCAGATGATTCCCCTAAGCAAATCACACCCGATCGCCCTGGCTACCCCCGAGGCATCCCAGGTCTTCGGGAAGAGGACAAACCAAAACCATTGCCTGCAGCAGGCAAACCGAGTCGTCCTCGTCAACCCGAAGATACACGAAGGTAAGAATATTACACTAAAATTACATAAAAATCTAGCGAATTGGACAGAAAATTCTATTGGATTTCTGATGAGCTCATACTGGAAATTCAATTAGTTTCTGGCATAAGTGAATTTCATAGAGAATTCTATTCGACTAGTCATGAATTTCAATTGAGAATTTCGCAGCTTTACCACACTTTTTTAAAATAGAAAATGGCCAAAGGAAACTATTTTTATATAAAAAATGAGTGGAGTTCCATCTTTCAACACAGGTTTTTCTATTGAGACATTTTCTGTCGGAATTCCTCGACATGAATTTTCCAATTTTTTGTTCACCCCATTTTTTTCTCTTATCATTAAAAAAAAAATCAAATAAAAAATTAGATAATTTTAGAAAAATCAAATTTCATTGATTTTTTCTATTTATTGAATATTTTCCATTAAAAATTTATATTGAAAATAAAACGCGTAGAAGAGCAGGGGAATTAATAGAATTTTCATTCAACAGAATTTTCTAACGAGTTCGCTACGTTTTTCTATAAAATTTTCTCAAACGTGGTTACACTGTTAAAAATTTGTCTGAAATTTTTCCTCTTCATCTCAGGAGTTTTTAATTAATGCAAATTTTATTGCAACTCATGAAACATTGTCATTGAGAAATCATCATTTGATGAAAAAATTAGTTAAAGTGTCAGTTCAATTATTCAGTGGCAACTCGTAAATTTGGGAAACTTTATTTTCCTTATTCTAATAATTTTATTAATTCTTCTCTCATCATCACTAGGTCCCCAGACGGTAGACCAAGGTCACCGGAGAAGCCGGGGGATCACGTGACACCAGGTAAACCGAAGAAGCCTGATGAGAGGCCAAAATCCCCAGGTAAACCTAGACCAGCAGCTGGGAAACCGAGTAGAAGTCCTGATAAGGATAAGGTACCTGAGAAAAAGCCTAAGCGACGGGATCAGTCACCTGATTCGCTTGACGGTGACACGCAACCGAGGACACCACTGCCCGTTGATGTTCTCAAGGAAATTCCACTGAAGGAACAGTGCATCTGCGAACTGTGCACTTGTGGGTACGTAAAACAATCTAATACCATTTTTATTTTGAGTCCATTTCACATTCTTAATTTTGCACTCATCTCGAATGAACACAAGTTATTTTCTCGAACAATTACAGAATTCTTTTTTTGTAGCTGAGAAATTTTCCAACGAAAATATTTCTTGACGTTTTTACCTGAATAATTAATTGTTGAGATAATTGAAGAGGCAGAATAAACGGAATTATTTTCGAAGCCTATTGATATGTCTTCAGGTATGAAAAAATTAAATAGGAAAATTAACGCATTCGCTAGAAAATTATGTTAAAAGTTCTCTTAGATTTTCCCTCATTTCTCTCAAAAATTGCATAATTCTTCCAAATTTAATAGATGTTGACGTTTGTAGACAACTTATTAAGTTTTCTCATTAAAAATTCTTATTCTGTCGTTCTGAAAATATCATAAAACTTTTTTTGTAGCTCGATAAATTTCCAATAAAAAATATTTTCTGTCATTTTCTTCTAAAATGACTCGATGTGAACGGAATTCAATCGAAAGATCAACTTGTTCTGCTGCAAATGGATGAATCCATTTACTACTGAATCAATGAAGACTAATGAATACAGAACGAGCGATATCGATGCGATCAAGGCTCACTTCGATCTCAACTCGTGTTTTTATTTTAACTCTTAAACATTTACATTACTTCGCGTGTTGTAAACGGCCTCAATAAGTCCGGGCAGATCAAAGGTACACATCTACCTCACTGGTACACGTATAAATGACGCATATGGGACACGAGACAGTACCTTTTACGGTATGACGATTCCTCACGGCAATCGAACCGTCTACAGCCTCGGCTCGGCCTCTTCCTTATTCGATTCACTGGTTTTTTGCTCAATGCTACCTACACGGTAACTGCCATACGCGACGTAATCCATCAATGGGACCGAATCATGTTACTTTCAGCGAAAAGTTTCACTTTCCTTCATTCACTCGACCACTCACATCATTTCCCCGCAATTATTTTTATCTTGAAACTGAAAATTTAGGGGATAATTGCATTGGAAGCTTTAACGAGTCATGAGTTGATGTAGTCGATTTAGCATGAAACATTGGAAATTTGATGAAAATAGGAATACGGGTCTCAGAAAGGAGAGAATGATTTTCGCAAGAGTTTTAACGAATCCCTCCTGTCGAATACCAATGAAGTCGCTAGAGGTGATCAGAAATGAGGGAAAACGGTGATGCCTTTCGTGGCGGACTTTGGGACGTGCACTCGATTGATGGATTTGGGTCTGACAGGTTCTACGTTTTCTACTTTCTTATTTTTTTCCAATCGATGTCAGCTTTAAACTGAATTCGTATTGTCACTTATGAAAAAGTTGAATAGGACAAACGAGCGCTATTGCTGACAAATTGTACTGAATTTTCATTGGAATTCTATAAAAATTCCACTGTGGTTCTTTTAGAATCACTGTGGTTCTTTTAAATTCAACATTGCCCTAACGTCAACGTTAGGGCAATGTTGAATTTAATGATTCATTGAATTCAATTGAAAATACATCATCATAGAAATTCCATTTGGAAGCAAATTGTTAATTTATGAGCAAAAATATATTCACTATGTTGTACGAAAGAGATTCCCCACTTGTTTCCAAAGATTTCCCGAAATTTTGAGAATTTTCCAACATTCTAGTTTTCTTAACTGATTGAGATGATGATTTCAACATGAAGGAACAAACATCTTGTTAATAAGAGTTGTTATGTAATTTTTCGTCATTCCGGCCGTAAGGCAGCGTCATGACAATGAATATTGTTCGTCCAATGACGAAATATATTATTCTAGACGTCATCGATGTCCTCATAATGCACCGGAGGACCACCTGGACATTCCTCACGAGCCCATTGACGGGGTCACGTCTTACCGTCAAGAATATAACGAGAAACACGTGGATCGCCAGGTGAAATTCCACCATGAGGATCATCTTCACATTGAGGGTGACTTCACTGGGGAAAGAAGGACTGATTATGTAGTGACACGAGGGGAACGAGCACCGGTTAGGAAACCTCAGGATAATCTGAGACCTGAAGGCGATTTTGACAGTAAATAATTGTTTTTGTGCATTAAAAGGATGTTTATTCAAGCGTGTCAGCACTCTTGAAATTCTGAGTCTTTTCTACGGATAGACGTATTTCTGATAAAATTCAATAAAAAACCTAACGCAACCGCTACAAAATTCGATTGGCTTCCTATTTGAATTCCATTACAACTATATTCTATTGGAACTATAAAGAAATTATAGAATTTCCCATAAGATTTCCCTATAACTCCAATGGAGGGGCAGCAGAATTGTAATAAAATCCTAGTCCAAGTCAGTAAATTTTTATTTTTCCATAGGAATTCATTAATTTTTTCCATTTTTATTATTCTTGAATTTTGAAATTGGGACAAGAACAAAATTCATCTGAAAATGATTCTGCAAATTTGTACTTACAGGTGTCTACAGAATTCCAATAGAATTTCCTAGTGAAATGTTTTTGTATTAAATTCTTCCAGGCGTGTAGAGTTATCGCTTTCAGATCGATAAAAATTCACTAAAAAATAGACAATATGCGCCAAAAGAATGCGTTAGCATGGGATTATCTAAGTTTGAATTTTTACACTGTCTCCATTATTCGTCCGGGTTCACCAGATTTTTCTTGTTCAAATTCAGAATATTTTTTCATATCGGCTTAATTTTATAATTTCCAAAATTGTTTAGTCCGTTTTGTCTATGCGGTTGCAACTGAATTTTCAGGATCATAAAGAAATTTGATTTTTGGAAAACAGATGAACATCCTTGGAGAGATTGGAGGACGTTATCAATGTTTTGATTGCATTTTCCTTGATTTTTAGGTGTGACAACAACGGAGCTTGTCTTCACCGGAAAACCTGGTGATCGTCCAAGCCCGGTACGTCGCAATACCTACACCAAGCCCGAGGGTGATTTCACAGATGAAACAACAACACGCACTGAGTTCATCGATCATCGAACAGTCGAGCGTGCTGAAATCATCCGTAGAGTGGATAATCTCACTGTGGGAGAGGGTGAATTTACGGTAATTGCGCTGCACATAATTAATCATAATCAAAAAATTAGTGTTACGGGATTTCCGAGCTGACAAAAACAAGAAAAAACAAAATAAAAATAATAATAGTACATTATTTTATTGTAATTGTGATTTGATGAGAACTGTGACCTTCTTGGTCTGATTTAATAGCCAGAAAATATCAAGTGAATCTCTCTTCATTGTTTTGATCTGTCTTTATGCTATATTAAACTTTATTTTGTATTCAACGAATTTTATCCACTGTACTTGGAAATCATCACTGTTTATTTATGATAATGTATGAAAAAAATTAGCGACATGCGACATGACGGGTCATGTGACGCATTTGCATCTCTATAAATTGCTCCCGTTATTATGATTACAGGGAACCTCTCACACAAAAGAGGACTTCCACACTTACGACGCATTGGAAATAGATCGTCCCACTCAACGCTGCCCATCTGTGGACAAAACCGATCGTTTCTGGAGTCAGATAGACGTCGTAAACACAACGACAAATCACGAGGAATACAGAGCCTTCGACGAGACAGATTACAGAACAACTGTTATTCTGAGGAGAGAGGATAATCTGCGACCTGAGGGGCCGTTCGAGGGTCGCCCCAAGGATGATTACACCCCTGGACGAGTAGACCGTCCACAGCCGATTCGTCCCATCGACAATTTGAAGCCTGAAGGACCGTTCGAAGGGCGTCCTAAGGATGACTTCACTCCTAAACGAGGGGACAGACCTGAAGTTAAGAAGCCGAAGGATAATTTGAAACCGGAGGGGCCCTTCGAGGGCCGCCCTAAGGATGATTTTACTCCTAAACGGGGGGAGAGACCTGAGGTGAAACGCCCTGAGGATAATTTGAAGCCCGAGGGGGACTTCACAGACCGAGAAAGAAAGCCTTTCAAACCTGCCGAGAAAAGAACTCCGATTAAACATCCAGATAATCTCAAGCCTGAAGGAGATTTCGAGAGACCTGAACATGAGAAGTTCCGTCCTGCTGAGAGACCAACTCCGAAGAAGCCACAGGACAATTTGAAGCCTGAGGGAGATTTCGAAAGACCTGTTAAGACGCCAATTAAGCCTGGAGAGAGAAGAACTCCTATTAGACATCCAGATAATCTCAAACCTGAAGGTGATTTTGAGAGACCTGAGGAAACTCCTTATGGTCCTGGTGAAAGAGCTCCAATCGTTCGTCATCCAGATAATCTATTCCCCGAGGGAGATTTCCCAGAGAGGGAGCAAAAGCCCTTCAAACCAGCTGAAAGAAGATCACCGATTAAACATCCAGATAATCTCAAGCCTGAAGGTGATTTTGAGAGACCTGAACATGAGAGCTATCGTCCAGCAGAAAGACCCGTTCAAAAGAAGCCTAAAGACAATCTCAAACCTGAAGGTGATTTTGAGAGACCTGAGGAAACTCCTTATGGTCCTGGTGAAAGAGCTCCAATCGTTCGTCATCCAGATAATCTATTCCCCGAGGGAGATTTCCCAGAGAGGGAGCAGAAGCCCTTCAAACCAGCTGAAAGAAGATCTCCGATTAAACATCCAGATAATCTCAAGCCTGAAGGTGATTTTGAGCGGCCTGAACACGAGAGCTATCGTCCAGCAGAAAGACCCGTTCAAAAGAAGCCTAAAGACAATCTCAAACCTGAAGGAGACTTTGAAAGACCTGTGAAGAAGCCAGTGGGTCCTGGAGAACGCAGGTCTCCTATTAAACACGCAGATAATCTCAAGCCTGAAGGTGATTTCGAGAGACCTGAGGAAATTCCTTATGGTCCTGGTGAAAGAGCTCCAATCGTTCGTCATCCAGATAATTTATTCCCCGAGGGAGATTTCCCAGAGAGGGAGCAGAAGCCCTTCAAACCAGCTGAAAGAAGATCTCCGATTAAACATCCAGATAATCTCAAGCCTGAAGGTGATTTTGAGCGGCCTGAACACGAGAGCTATCGTCCAGCAGAAAGACCCGTTCAAAAGAAGCCTAAAGACAATCTCACACCTGAAGGAGACTTCGAAAGACCTGTTAAGACGCCAAATAAGCCTGGAGAGAGAAGAACTCCTATTAGACATCCAGATAATCTCAAACCTGAAGGTGAATTTGAGAGACCTGAAGGAATTCCATATGGTCCTGGAGAAAGAGCTCCAATCGTTCGTCATCCAGATAATTTATTCCCCGAAGGAGATTTCCCAGAGAGGGAGCAAAAGCCCTTCAAACCAGCTGAAAGAAGATCTCCGATTAAACATCCAGATAATCTCAAGCCTGAAGGTGATTTCGAGAGACCTGAACATGATAAATTCCGTCCTGCTGACCGCCCAATCCAGAAGAGGCCACAAGACAATCTGGTGTCTGAGGGTGACATTGAAATCTGGCGTTCTCGTGATGATTTCATTGATTATAAAATTCGTGAACGTGTGGAGGTCACCAAGTTCCTGGATAACCTCCGGATGGAGGGTGAATTCACCGACAGCAGAACGAGGGACGATTTCAAGGTTGTTCGAGGTGAACGAGTTGATATCGTTCGTCATGCAGACAATTTAAAACCGGAAGGGCCCTTCGAGGGTCGTCCGAAGGATGATTACACCCCTAAGAGGGCTGAGCGGCCGGAAATCAAGAGGCCAGAGGATAACTTGAAGCCTGAGGGTGAGTTTGAGAGACCTGAGAAGAAACCGATGGGTCCATCAGAGCGCCGGACTCCGATAAAACATGCAGACAACCTCAAACCCGAAGGAGACTTCGTGAAACGACCTAAGGAAGAGGCTCCGAAGAGGGGGGATCGTGCTGATGTCAAGAAACCCCAAGATAATCTCAAACCCGAAGGGGACTTTGAACGCCCGGTGCACACACCTGTTAAACCTGCTGAGAAGCGAACACCAATTAGACATCCGGATAATCTCAAACCTGAAGGCGACTTCGAGAGGCCTGAACATGAACAATACCGTCCTGCTGAGAGACCTACTCCGAAGAAACCGCAGGATAATTTGAAACCTGAAGGAGATTTTGAGAGACCTAGTAAGACACCAGTTAAGCCTGCAGAGAGAAGAACTCCTATTAGACATCCAGACAATCTCAAACCTGAAGGTGATTTTGAGAGACCTCAGGAAATTCCTTATGGTCCCGGTGAAAGAGCTCCAATCGTTCGTCATCCAGATAATCTATTCCCCGAGGGAGATTTCCCAGACAGGGAGCAGAAGCCCTTCAAACCAGCTGAAAGAAGATCTCCAATTAAACATCCAGATAATCTTAAACCTGAAGGTGATTTTGAGAGGCCTGAACACGAGAGCTATCGTCCAGCAGAGAGACCCATTCAAAAGAAGCCTAAAGACAATCTCAAACCTGAAGGAGACTTTGAAAGACCCGTGAAGAAGCCAGTGGGTCCTGGAGAACGCAGGTCTCCTATTAAACATGCAGATAATCTCAAGCCTGAAGGTGATTTTGAGAGACCTGAACACGAGAGCTATCGTCCAGCAGAGAGACCCATTCAAAAGAAGCCTAAAGACAATCTCAAACCTGAAGGGGAGTTCGAAAGACCCGTGAAGAAGCCAGTGGGTCCTGGAGAACGCAGGTCTCCCATCAAACACGCGGATAATCTCAAACCTGAAGGAGACTTCGAGCGTCCTGAGCACGAGGGCTATCGTCCAGCAGAGCGACCGATTCAGAAGAAGCCACAAGACAACTTGGCACCTGAAGGTGACATTGAAGTCTGGCGTTCGCGGGATGATTACGTAGATTTCGTGGAGCGCGAGCGTGTCGAGGTCACCAGGTACCAAGACAATCTCCGAATGGAGGGTGAGTTCATCGACATGAGAACTCGGGATGATTACAAGGTCGTTCGGGGTGAGAGAGTCGACATCATTCGACACCCGGACAACTTGAAGCCAGAGGGTGAGTTTGAGAGGCCTGTGTGCAAGCCGGTGGGACCAGCGGAGCGCAGAACCCCGATTAAACATCCTGATCATCTGAAGCCTGAGGGCGAGTTCGTGAGGCGACCGAAGGAGGAGGCCCCGAAGAAGGGAGATAGGGTTGATATCAAGAAGCCCCAGGACAATCTGAAACCTGAAGGGGACTTTGAGAGACCTGAGAAGAAGCCGGTTGGCCCTGGAGAACGCAGATCTCCTATTAAACATGCGGATAATCTGAAGCCTGAAGGTGACTTCGAACGTCCTGAGCATGAGGGCTACCGCCCTGCAGAGAGACCCATCCAGAAGAAGCCTAAAGATAATCTTAAACCTGAAGGGGACTTTGAGAGACCTGAGAAGAAGCCGGTTGGCCCTGGAGAACGCAGATCTCCTATTAAACATGCGGATAATCTGAAGCCTGAAGGTGACTTCGAACGTCCTGAGCATGAGGGCTACCGCCCTGCAGAGAGACCCATCCAGAAGAAGCCTAAAGACAATCTTAAACCTGAAGGGGACTTTGACAGACCTGTTAAAACGCCGGTCAAACCTGGTGAGCGACGAAGTCCAATAAAGCACGAAGACAATCTTCATCCTGAGGGTGACTTCGTGGGTCGTCCAAAGGATGACTTCTCACCGAAACGAGCGGAGCGTCCAGTGCAGAAGAAACCCAAGGACAACTTGAAGCCTGAAGGTCCCTTCGAGGGTCGCCCCAGGGACGACTTCAAACCAACGAGAGGAGAGCGCTCTGAGATTGTTGTTCACAAAGACAACTTGAAGATGGAGGGTGAAATCGACATCCACAGGTCCCGGGACGATTACACAACGACGAGGAGAATTGAACGTGTCGACGTCGTCAGAAGAGAAGATAACTTGAAGATCGAAGGCGAGTTCACTGACATCCACCGCAGAGACGATTACCACGTGACTCGGGGCGAACGTACAGAGATAGTTCGTCACGAGGACAACCTGAGACCGGAGGGTGACTTCGAGAGACCAACGAAATCCCCGACTGGGCCAGCAGAGAGAAGACAGCCCATTAGACACCCAGACAATCTCAAACCCGAGGGTGACTTCGAGCGTCCTGAGCATGAGGGCTATCGTCCTGCAGAGAGGCCCATCCAGAAGAAGCCCAAAGACAATCTCAAGCCTGAAGGAGACTTCGACCGTCCCACCTGCAAGCCAATCGGTCCTGGCGAGCGCAGATCCCCGATAAAGCACCCTGACAACCTGAAAACCGAAGGAGACTTCGCCAGAAGACCGAAACCCGAGGCTCCAAGACGCGGAGATCGTGCGGACGTGAAGAAACCGAAGGACAATCTCAAACCCGAAGGTGACTTCGAGCGTCCCACTCCCGACAGGTACGGCCCAGGCGAGCGAAGAACCCCAATACGTCACCCCGACAACCTGAAGCCTGAGGGTGACTTCCAAACCCCTCAGAAGCCCGGGTATCAGCCTGCAGAGCGCGCCTCCCCGAAGAGGCCGAAGGATAATCTCAAGCCAGAGGGCGACTTCGAGAAGCGAAGTCCGACGAAAGTGGGTCCAGCCGAACGCAGGACTCCAATTCGACACGAGGACAATCTCCACCCAGAAGGGGACTATGACTTCACCCCACGCGATGACTACACACCCAAACGAGGGGATCGAGCTCCCGTTAAGAAGCCCCAGGACAACCTCAGACCTGAAGGAGAGATGCAAGTCAGCCCAACGAGTCGAGAGGACTACGTTCGTGTGACGAATGGAGATCGAGTGGATATTAAGAGACACGAGGACAATCTCCACATGGAGGGGGAGATGAATATTCATCGGTCGAGGGACGATTACAAGAAGATTACGAGGGTCGAGAGGACGGACATCAGGAGACACGAGGATAATCTGAGGATTGAGGGGGAGTTTGTGGATCATCGTCGGAGGGATGACTACACTAAGGTGTCGCAGGCCGGTCCTGGGGAGAGACGATCGCCGATCAAGCCCGATGACAATCTGAAGCCAGAGGGTGACTTCGTCGCCCACCCCAGGGACGACTATCTCCCCAAGCGATCTGAGAGAACTGAAGTCGTCAGAAGAGAGGACAACCTCAAGATGACTGGTGACTTTCATGGGACGACCTCCCAGAAGTCCACTTACAAGGTCGTCAGGGGCGAGAGGGCGGAGATTAAGAGGCACGAGGACAACCTCAGGGTCAACTCCGGAAGTATGGAGTGTAGGACCACCAGCTCCGACTCGTTCTCCCCCACGAAGAAGGATGTGAGTCCTGCGGGGCCTGTCAACAGGCGCAGGCACATGGAGTCCACGATCTCACTTGGGGACGACAGCAGCACCATGATGACCACCAATCAGAAGAATTACAACACTTACACGAAGAGAACTGGGAAGGACGTGGCTGCCAGGGTCTCCCAGACTCGTGACATCGAGAATAGGAAAAACGTCGAGTCTGATATCAAGACTTTGGATGACGGAAGTGTCGTGATGACGACGAGGATGACGTCTGCCACTGGTCAAAGGGTGTCGTCGTCGTCGCAATCTGCTCATCACAGCGGTCAGTCTCAAGTCACTGAGGCTGAGAGGAGATCAGTCTCTCCGAGGAGGTCAATTCCATCGATTCCCGAGCACCAGGTGGTCCGCGACGATGTGAGACACTCGGAGAGACATCTCTCCTCTCAGGAAATCCAGACCCAGAGGGCTGAGAAGTCTCAGCAGTCGTCTTCCAGGCGGGACTACGTCAACACTCAGCATTCAGAGGCCCACGTGAATAGTAGACACTTGTCCCAACAGCACACGAAGTCGAGTCAGGCGAAGTACAGCTCCAATGGGCAAACAAGCTCGGAATTCCGACAGGCATTGGCTGGGGCTCAGTCCACAGAGCGTGTGATCATCGACTCTGGGAAGTCCACGCACCACAGAAAGAACATCATCTCTTCGTCGTCCACTGATGTCAGCAACTCGGTTCTCCATAGAAAGGGAGTCGTGTCGTCGACTGAAGCTCTTCACACGAGCTCGTCCACAGCTGCTGATCAGAAGAAGAGCATTTCCAATCTTGCTGAGTCTGGACAGTACATCAGCAACTCGTCGCAGAGCTCGGACAGAAAGAGCTTGACTTCTCTTCACCGAAGCTCGAAGGATGGCAATCCCTACGCATCTTCGAGTTACGAACGCCCTCAGAGGATCGTGAGGAAGGATAATTTAACTGTTGGAGGGAAATTCTACTCTAATAGCGAGGCCAAGTCGACTTATGGGAATTTCTCGGGGCAGAGGGTCGAGAGGGTGCACAGGTCCACGAACGAGTCGCACATCAGCCTTGGGGAAGCCTCGCACGTGAATTCCAGCATGTATAAGAGGGAGTTTGTGCCCAGGGTCAAGGGACCCTGTCCTGCTGCTCTACTGGAGACTAAAAAGGCGCCTTTCAAGCACACTAGGGACACCCCCAAACATAAGTTTTATATGCCACTCGTTTCTAATTAGAGGGCTGTTTATTTTTCCATTACTTCAGCTACAAAATCATCTCCTGGAAATGAACACATTCGAAGTTGATTTATTAGGGTTCAACTCTTCGTTATTTTTTCCAATTTTTTCCTGTAATTTACAAGATTTTTGAAGATAAAATTGCGTCAGTTTCGTCTCGCTGAATTTGTCTCTAAAAGAAAAGAGTCCATCAGGAATGTGACGTAAAATTTGATTCTATATTTTTTGATTTTTTGAGACTGGTCTCAACTACGTGGTAGCCAAGAACGTATGATTACGTTTTTTCTCTTTTATATTGATGCCATAATTTCTTTTATACTTGCGAAATGAAAATGTTAGAATGCTGAGGGTTAATGTGCAATTCATTGCAGTTTTCGATGCTTAAATTTGATGATAAAAGGGTGATAGGTTGAGCTTTGCTTGATAGGATTTTTATCAAGGGGTTCTGCCAGAATTTACGGTTTATATCGTTGCTTTTATGATTATTGTTATCATAGGAATATCCTTTATTATGAGTTCTGAGACAGTCGATCGACACTAACAAGTTATATGATTTTTTATTATAATTATTATTTTTCATTATCTTTTCTTTTCTAATTGCAATAATCATTTTATTCAGCTTGCGATTTTTTTTCGATTTTGTCAACATGACATATTTATTTTTCGTTAATCCAATCGTTTATTTTTTCTTTCTCAAAATATTTAAGAGCTTATGGTTATTCCCATTTATACCTATCATCATTTTTCTTTGAATAAAGTTTTTTTTGTCGACGATTTTTGTTTTGTTTTCTGTTTATTTTCTCCATCCACTCAGTTTCCTCGGCTTTCCTTTTTCACGTTTATTTATCGTTTATTTGGAGTTGAAAACATTGTTCAATCATGATGGATGTGTGTAAATAAATCATTAACAGTATTAAACTGCCTGGGGTAGTATAGAAGCACGAAAATATCAATAGAGTTATAGTTTAAAGATATGCAAGTGAAAAAGTCCCTGCGGTGAAATTACATTTTTTACTTTTTCAGTGCAAAAGGCGATACAGCTTTGTTGTCTGAAAATCATAAAGTTGAGTTGAATTTAACTCTCCGTTGGTCGCGCTATGAGCGCCGCGCCTCACTTTTTCCGATTTTTCAATTGGTGTTCAATTCATCGGAATAATTGAGTGAGATCCAGGTGTGACGAAAGGTCATGGGACTGTTCACATGCAGGTGAATATCTCTCCGTCCACGTTGACCTTTTTAAAATTGGCTGTGCTGAATGTTTAAGTCATCCAATCGTTAATGCAAGGATATCGAAAGACACTTGGGAGGAGAATTCTCAATCCTCGAATATGTATACTGGCTTATTATACGTATTGAAGAGGCGAAATGTACAAAAATGGTTCAAGTCCTTGTGAAATCATCGAGCTTATTAGAAACTAAAATTTGTAGTTAGTATTTTAAACAATGAGATGCTATTGAAGAAATAATAAATTTTATTTTCTGTAACACAGTGCCTGCGTTATTGTTGAGTGAGGATCTTGAAGTCTGTTCTGTTCAAGAAGAAAATAACTTTTCGATGTGATTTTCTGTTGTTTTAACCTGATTTTTAATCCACAAAATATGGAAATCATTTTACCTGTCAATTTCCCGTAAATTTGATAAAATCATTAATGAAAAAATGAAATACTTTCTGATGATGTCGACACGATGAGAAGACTCGGAATTTCTCTGGGGTCATTTATTCTCATTGCGATTACTGTAGGCACTATCGTTGATTGCAGCACTGGCGCAGATTCCAGGTAATTAGAATTAATTATCCGGTGAAGTGGTGACAAGTCGGTGAATTTGGGAAATGTAACAAGTTGATTTTGAACATTTCAGTAATTTTGCCATCATGTCCTTCAATATTTGTCCGTAAACCTACTTGTTTTTTAGATAAATTCAAAATTTTAAAAATGATATTATGTTGAATGAATAATAGGGAAAATGTAACATTTCGATTTGACGTCAGAGTGAATATTTCATTACATCGGAGTGATTTCAAGGAGAAATAGGGAGGGACAGTACTTATTGAAAATTTGTTCAGCTACGAAAATATCTCGTGATATTTTTACCGAGAACTACTTGTTTTCACATATCGCGCACGAAAAAAATTAATCAAATACATTAAAAAGGAAAGAAGTGTTGATATATTTTTTATATATTCATTTTTTTCAGCTACGAAAATGTCTCCTGATATTTTTACCGAGAACCACGTGTTCCCACATATTACGCACGAAAAAAAATAGAAAAACCTAGTGAATTTTCTAGACAATTCTATTGGATTTCTGTTGAAGTTTCTATTAGTTTTTGGCCGATTGTATTGAAATATTCAATACAAAATATTCTGTAGGGAAAGTCAGTGGATTTCGATTTTCCAATACAACTTGAGATATTTCTGTAGAATTCCCTCGGCTCAAATTTTCCAAGTCTTTTTGTTTCATTTTCGTGATGAAAAGAAAAGAAAAATAGAATGACAAAAACTTAGAAAATCTGAGTCGAGCAAATTCTATAGAAAATATCTCATTAGAGTAAGTTGCGTAGAAAAATTGAATTTTATTGACTTTTTCCCTAGAATATTTTCTATTGATCATTGCAATAGAATCGGCCAAAAACGAAAAGAAAGTTCAATAGAAATCCGATAAAATTATCTAGCGAATTCGCTACGATTTTCTATTAATTTTTTTCGTATGTGTTGCCTAGGTTTTAAAGAACCTTGAAAAGAAAAGTGGAAAACAAAAGAATCATCATCTACTGACTTTTTCCTATCTAATGTACATATTTAAAAAAGACCCAGCAATATTACATAATTTCCATAAAATCTGTTAAAAAAACATTCTTCACAGAATTTCCCTAGAATTTCAACAAAAATCATATTCTTATAAAAAAAACAATACGATTTCTTAGCGAATGCGGTAGGTGTTCCTTTGAATTTTTCCATACGTATTCCCCCTCGAACTCTCCTCCAACTAAAAATTGACTTTTCGTTATCGTTCGAGGTCGAAAGAAACTCCCCAAGAATCCGACAATAATCCCAGCCCCTCAGACACCATAATACTCCGTAAAAAACGACTAATAAAATACGAGGACCTTCCCCTGAGCATTCGGAAACGCCTAGCAAAAAATTTAGAAACAATATCAGATTATGAGGACGATCTAGACGACGAGGACTCCGAGAACTTCCAAAGTATAGGCAGACACAACCGAGGATCTCCGGACGCTGATAATGACTTTGATGACCACAGCTTGGACAAGCGTGCAGCCATGATCAACGGAGAAGAAACAAATAGGCAACAGGTCGAAGAGATCAATGTGAAAAATACAGTCCCAAAAAAGTCTCGTGTGAAGCGAGATAAAAGCCTCCAAGAGGCCCTCCGAAAGAAAGTAAATTTGGAGCTAGCGAAGTCCCAGCTTGAAAGAGTAGAGAAGAAGGTGGAGAATGAGATTAGAAGCTTGAAGAAGCGATCGAAATCCTCGAGAGACACTTCACAGATAGAGAGAGACTCGAAGAAACGTCAAATAATTACTCCGAACATTTCGTCTCACCCGCGTCTCCTGAAAATTGAAGTGGACACTTTCGAAATCGGTCGAGAGTCGCCGAAAGACACTTCTGGAAGTACTGACAGATTTGAAAAATCTGGAATAGACGCCGCACCATCACAAAGTAAAATCGAGCTTCAGAAAGAAGTCAGAAGAGAAGTGTCTCTCTCTGAGAATGAAAGCGAAGCTGAAAGCAAGGATAAAGTTGATTCGAAGGAACTTGAAGATCAACTGCAGAGGAGAATTGAAGCTGTGAAGGAGAAGGTCAAACGGGAGAGCGAGGAAAATTCAAAGGTTAAAGAGATCGAGGCGAATAACGCCAAGTATGATGAATTAATGAGATTGGAGGAGAAGGTGGAGGACGAGGTGAATGACAGTGAGAGGGAGAAACGACTGGAGGAGGATCTCCCTGAGGAGTCTGATAGCGTTAAGGTATTTATGGCGGGCGGGCATGTAGGAGGTGAGACGGAGGGGAATCTAGTGTTCTCTCGCAGAAAACCAATCGCTGAACAAGAAAAAAGATATTTCAATTACAAATTTTCAATCTATGTCGACCATTTTTGTGTTGGAAATCGGCATTTTTCATTTTTACTAGGAAATCGTTGTGGAAACGATAACTGAAAATTCAAGGTAGGAAGTTGAAATTTGATAGGATTGTAGCTCTTATGACATTACAGGATGAAATTGTATAGCTCTGACAGAATCAGAGGTCGGTGTGGTTTATTCCCCTTACCAATATGAATAGCTTTTTGAGTAGTTATCATCTGCCAAATTGTACGGATCCATTCGGAAGCTTATTACCAATGGAATTGGTAGAAAAAAAGTAAATGTCACATGGCTTCTGCCAAAAAGGAAAACTTCGCAAAAAATTCGTGAATGAAAAATCCATAAAAATTTATATTTCTACTTTCAACCATATGGAACACATCAACATCTTTCTTCGGTCTAGACTTACACCAATGAATTATTAAAATCTTCTGAAAACTCGACTTGCTGGAAATCTCCATGTTTAACCTCAAAATTTCATAATTTTGTACTTTTTCAAATCGAGTTTTTGGACTATCTGACAATTATTTCGATTCCATACCACCATTTCCTATTCATTGAAAGTTCAAAATTACTTGTGAACGTGGAAGAAATTTTTTTTGTTCAACTTTTTCTCGAAATTGTAAAAGACACGGCGCGGGGATTCCCTTAACGTACGACCAACTACGCTCGGTGAAGAGCTGCGTCCGCTTAAGGGTTAATATTTTTTATTCCAAATTCCCATAAGAGCTCGCGTTAATATGCATTTTTAAGAAAAATTTCTGTGTTTCACCTATTCTCTTAGGCTATGTGGGATTTTCCACAAGGATTTTGAAAAAAGTAAAGAATGTATGAAAACAAGTCATCAATTTCTTGACTTTTTTTCGACCTTCCCTGACTACTCCATAATCACCTTACTGGGATTGATCAGGATGACGCAGACGTCGCTGAGGAAGCTGACAGCCCCCATGTGAGCATTCGGAAGAGATCAGCAGCTGCGTATGATGATCTCGACGATAACAACGAGATTGAAGAGGAGATCAAATTAAGAAGAAAGGGGAATCCCAAAACTCGAAAGTTCCGGAAATCTGTGATACCAGCGCCGAAGTACATCAGCCACGGTGACAGTGGAATCGATTCAGATCTGGAGATTGAGAAGTCAGAGGTAAAATGATGAAGGTAAATGTTCCAGATGCAGATTTTATCCGACAGTTGGATATTGGATATCTCAACACTCTGAAAAATGAAAAAGTTGGGGAATAATTAGAGATGTGAGTGACAAAAATGACCGTCATTGACCACCGTCATTATCGGTTTATTCAGGATAATAAATGATAATAATTCTATTCTATTTTTTTTTTATTCAGCGTCAAAACTTATCGATTTATACAGCTAAATTCAATTCTATTGAAAAATTTTCCGATCGAATGTTAAAAAAAATGACTCAAAAAACGACCGATATAAAAATGACGGTTAATCTGCAATTATACACAGCAAAAACGAATATCTGAATTTCATACACCTTTTGTAGAAATTTTTCAGACACTAAAAAACGTCTGAATGACATGAAAATTTATTTGAATTTCAAACATGAATTAAGATATTTAGGCACCTGTTCGTTTGAAACTCAGACAAATTTTCATTTTATTCAAACATTTTTTAATCTCCGAAAAATGTTTAAAAAAGGTGTGTGAAATTCGTTTTTGAACACTCGTTTTTGCTGTGTATTTCTGATCATTTTAGCTCGTGTCTGACGCAGTGACGTAACTGTGACGGTCATTTTGCATACAAAATTCGGTCAAGGTCAGAAACCGGTCATTCACCCCTGACCTGACCGAAAGAGAAAATGACGATCATTCCACATCTCTAGTGATGATCGATGTTGAGATGAGACGAGCTACTGGAACATTTACCTGATTATTCTTGGAGACGATACGACGTTAGAGCCAGGCGAATCGATTTGTTCGTAGGTCCAAGGGATTGAGTGAGGGTAAACGAAGATTAAAGCATTCCAAGTTTAGCGGGATTGAGGATGGACGTGAAAGTTTTTTGTTTCCTGGGCGATTGTACTCGAGACAGCGGAGGGAGATGAATTCCCGGGGGAGACGGCTGGGGTCTTACAAGAGGAAGCGAGGGGGGAGACCCAGACACAAGCATCGGGTAATATTTCAAGTTAATCATTTATAAAGCCGGGATGAGGGATTGGGTAAGCCTGGGGATTTGAAGAATTAATCATTGAGGGGGGGACTTTCATAAGTTGTTTTATTGGTTTTTTATTCCAACGTCGTGACTCCAAAATAAAATAAATTCAGCTCAATAACAAATTTTATCTCAAATTGTCTTTAAAAAAAACTATTGAATTTGCCTGAGGTTAAATTTCAGGAAGGATTCCTACTAATTCGAAATTAATGACAGAAAATCGTATTTGCACTTTTTTGTTTCAATTAATCCATTCGGAAGCAAATTGCAATTTTTTGGCAGAAAAACTATACTTGATTTAGACCTGTGCAATGGGCCACTTGTTCCATTTAGCACGCGATATTATCTCGTTTGATGGATTGATTATTCAGAGGCAGAGTGGAGGCCTGGGTGGAGGTGAAGTCAAGGGAAGATGGGAGAGGGCTGCTGACGAGCCTCTGGACGAGGTGCAGGCGGACTCCGTGGCTGATCCAAACTCCATGATAGACCTTGCCAATGCTCAGGATTTGGGCTCACAGCTCGCTCCAGAGTACCAAGAGGCCTTCGGAGGTCTTCCCAACGAGCCCAGGGCTGCCTTGGCACGATACAAGAGGATCAAAAGGGCATCTTAATCGAACGAACACAAAATATTGAGATAATTATTAATGTAATTAGGGTAATCACATGACTTTCACTGCTGAATACCTAGAGCTTAATCATTAAAACCCTCGGGAAGGGATCAGGTTCCAAAGAATGAATAAATAAATAGTTCTTTTGATATTTAACGACAATTTAATAGAGCCTGATTATTTACAAAATTTTCTAAAAAACATTGGATTTTTATTCTCTTCCCCTTCTAACTTCTCCTTAAACTCTAAAAAATGTCCGATTAACTATTCATTAAACTTTTCATTATGCGGTAGAACGATTTGTTTTTCTTCTCTTAGAAAAAAAGAGGATAAAAATTATGACAATTGGATGAAAACAAAGCGGATAAAGAGTTTCCATTCTGGTGTCCTATTTTTTGTCTTTGTTCAATTTATTATTCAATTTATTCATTTTTCATCGCTCTCAGTTTACTCTATTTCCCTTTAACATTTAGTGTGCTGTTTCTCTCTCATCCATGGCACAGTAGAACGACCATTCACATTGCACATACCCATTTTCATTTTATTTCTCTATCGATTTTAATGAGATATACATGAAGGTTATTCACCTTTTTCCCAATTATTATTCTCTCATTTGACACTATCACTTCTCTCATATTTTTCTCAATATTTTCTCAGTAATTTGTGCGCATTTACAATTGTCGTACTTTAATATTATTCATTTTTAAACTCGCTTCTCGTCATTCTCCCCCAATTCGAGCGTTACAGTTAGTCTAATAAATGTATAAACTATTATATTACACAATGCGTGAGAGGAATATTATTTACAACGTTTTTATCTTCTTGTTTATTCATTTAATTTGTATTTTTGTATTAGTTTTTTCACTTGTATAAAGGGTGGAGGAGGGGGGAATTGAAAAGAGACGGATAATTATTAGAGAGCTATTATCGAGATGGATATACACTTTTCCATTTACCATTCGTTACCGAAATTTCACGAAAAATTTCCATCGATACAGCAAGTCCGTTTGTTTCATTTCTCAATTAATTATTTTCATTTTTATCTTTTGTTTTTATTATAGAGAACATGCTCTGGCCAATGAAAAAAATTCGAGATTATTATCGCTTGAATTATTGAATGCTCGTTTTTAATTATTAAAATCTAATGACGTCAACATTGAATATCAGAATGTAAGAAAAATTTGAAAAAGTCACCTCTCATTTTCTCTCATTACTGCGAATTCTTTAAATATATTTTTATTATTCTCATTGATACAAGATTACTTGGATTCGCGCGTGAACGACATTGGAATTTTATTTATTAAATTTATTGAATTGAATTATTAATTTTTCAGTTATCGTCATCAAGGCTTTATTTAAAATGACTTTAATGTGATTTCACCATGCATTTTTTTAGTGGACAAATTGGGAAGAAAAATTGTTTAGTACTTGGATTTTTTTCTTCTACGTTTCTTCCGCATCTTTTTGGTTCGTCATTTTATGCTGTTTGACTATGAAAATCGATGTCTGGTTAAATGTTATTCATTCATGATCATTCGGGACATAATTTTCAGCGATTATCCTTCATTAAGAGGATTTCTCTGGATTCATCTAAAAATTCTGACTGTTTCATTCACACGTAACGTTGACTATTTACAAATAATTACAATAATTTCCTGTCTCCCTGTTCCCGCACTCTCTATTCATAAAATGATGAAACAAATAACAGATAATAAAGACTTTTTCTTTTCCTCATTTCATTCTCATGATCTCCACGTCCTTTTTACCCTCATTATTCACTCTAATTTGTCTTCTTCATTGTAAAAACAATAATTCTTCAACAACATTATTTCTGGCCATTCCGTGGCATGAGGAGATAAGTGAAAAAATTCGTAAAAAATTCATTATTCCGAATGGATTTATGAAAATAAAGAATAAATTGAGTAAATACAGTTACCTTTATCTCCTGATTCCACTTTGAACAAAATTCATTGCAAAAAAGGCAATAAAGACTAGTGTTTCGGTTCATTAGCATCACACATTCTAGCTCCCACTTCGAATCTCATTCTTATGTGCCTGGTCAAGACGGTATTCGGTCTAAATACTACACCAAAATATTACGGTGAATAATATAACGATCAAAATTGTTACCGGATATAATTATTATTGGGTTTTTTCATTATAAGAATATTACTAATAATATTATTATTAATGATGATAATATTATTAATGAATTTGATTAAAGTGCAAGACAACTTTTTTTATTTAAAACAGGTGATAGTTTCGGGGAGAAAATTACAAACAAACAAATTACAAAATTCTGTGGATTTTTCCCCGAAACTTACACATGTTTTGAATAAAAAAAGTTCACTTGTACTTTTTTGATAAAATTGATATTTATCGAATATCAATTTAATTTCAATGACAACAATTTTTTAACTTTTTTAATAACATTTCAAGGCGTGCTTGGAACACATATTCTACATCATATTAAATTTTCATCGAAATAAAAAAAAACAGACTGAAATAGTACGGAATGCCTCAAAGTTCACTAATACACTGACGGACTCTTAATTCCCCGATTCTCCTCATACGTAGATGATTGTAGACGTTCATCGTTCAATGAGTTAATAATATTTTATTTCATAATAATTCTGCCCTCAATATTTTGTCTGTTAAGATTATTGCATAATATTTTCTACCGTTATATAACGGTTGCGTAATATTTAGACCCGTAATCAGTCAAGACTCCTCCCTTTACCTCATCCTCCAATTGTTTAAGTACTAAACACTTGTGCTGGCTGAACAAAAATTCAAATGTAAGTGAATAAAATACCACATTACCTCCCAATCCCTCCTAAATTCGCAGACCTCTTTGTTTTTGGCACCACTTCCAAACACTGAGAATTCAATTAAAACAACTGGAAACTTCTCCTCTCCCAGAACTATTACCATTTTTCCTCAATTTTCCCTCTTGTCTTTCAGTTTTAGTCTTTCAATTGTCAACTGCTCTCAGCAGAATTCACAATGAGATTAAGGGAAGAGAAAAATGAATCAACTGACTTCACAAATCAAACGAATTATCCAATTGAACTCCCGAATTAATCTCTCAACAGGCAAATTCATCCACGCACTTACACTTGTATCAAATTTCCTTAACGATAGATCATGAAATTTCATAATTTTTCTTTTCCCCCATTTGAATTATATTCCAAGATATTACGAGATTTTGTAGATAAAAACATTCTTTTCTTCGTAAAATCCACTCTGGCCTTTTTCTTCCAAAAGGACTCATTCAACTCACCGACAATTATTTCATTAACAACTATTCAAATGTGTATAAAGTACAGTATTACTTTCAAAAAATCAATTGACAATCGCGGAGGGTACAGGCGAGAGCATCAATACGTGCCACAAATTTATATTAATTATGATTCAATTTTTCTTTGTTATTTTGCCTCATTGTTCCCCATGACCTTTATCATTCCATTGAAGTCTCTAATCTTCCTCATTCCATAATTATCCCCATAAATTCACAGCGAATTTTTACAAAAGCTTGTGGGTTCAACAAACATCACACAAGAGAAAATTAATTATTGATTTTGTAACGAAAAAAATTGAAATTAAATTATCGAATCGTCTCGATGGTTTTCCCCTGCTCTTTCAGTCAGGTAAGTACAAAACAAAGAAGATTACCTAATGAAAAGCTGATTAGCAATTTCATCTCTATGGGTCCCAATTTTCTAAATGAGTCTACCTTGACTCTCCACTGATATTCTCGTTATAAACTCTCTCATTAACGTCAGCTGTTAAAATTGTAAGAAGATTGAAATGATATGCAGATAACAACAAGTAATTATCACAGCGTGCCGAAGGCCTGTATCATCGCTACTCAATGGAATGGGTCCAAAATGAAAAAAAACGTGACGTAATTGTTTAATCCTCCTATCTCATCTCCTCATTTCACTGAACGAAAGAATCAACTCGTCAATTTCGTAATTAAAAAACAATTGCAATTTTAAATAACAATGAAATATATTGTCCACAGAGTATTTAAAGGAACAACTGAAATATCTCAGACGCAAAAGAACCAGATTTCTGTGTGATACATTAACGAGTAGAGTACAAAGGGAAAGTAAAAGAAAGAAAAATAATTTTTCAAAAAGTATTGACTATGAAACGTGTTCCTTCGGGCGCAAATTCAATGGTCGAATGAATTCATCTTATGTTTCTCTCAACATCAGTCCTTTTCCTTCAAACGGTTATATATATTTAACTTGTCTCTGTATATCTATACACTCGAATGCCTCGAGGCGAATCACGATATATAAATCTCTTCCTTTTCGATAAAAAAAAGCCGACGATCACAAAACAATATATGAAACAGAGGAAAAATGTAAAATTTGAGAAAAGAAAATCTTTATCTACAGTTTCCAGTCACTTATTCATACCTATGAGAAAGTTGAGTTTAATGGATTAATTAAATGTTTTGACTCTCAATGTTTTCCCTTACACTTTGTCATTCACTATTTCTTTACTCTTATTAATTTCACTCTTTTGTGCATTTATAGAGATCATATTATGATACAATGTACAAAGTAGTATAAAATAAAAAAGAATTGATAAATTTTCTTAAAACGACGATGAAATTTCAATGATTCTAAACAATTGAATCGTTAACTAATCAAATAACTAGTTTTAGAGTTGAAAAATTTTCCAACGGAGGCACAAAAAAATACACGAATTGATTATTTCTGTGATTGAATTGAATGAGGAGTGGAGTTTAGAGATCCTTCTGACTAATACATCATGGTACTACATATTTACAGATGTATGGGCATTAAGCTAAATAATATAGTTATAATTTACGGAATTTAGCTGTGACTCTCACATGGAAACTTTATTTTAACTTCATTTTCAAGGTGAAAACAAGGCTTGAATGTTTGTAAATTATTATTTTTACGTTTCAAACGAATAAAGTTTGAATTTTTTAAATTTCATGAAATTTATGTTTAATTAATTCATTAAAAAAAATATCATCAATAAACTCAGATATTGAGTTATGATAAAACGATTAGTCAACACAATTTTTAATTAAGTTTATCAACTTTTAATTGACATTTCAGTTTGCGAATTCTGCAACTAAACTGTTTCAAGGAAGTTTGAATTAATTAAATGCTAATCAGTACCATTTAAATTATATTTTGCAACACAGTCCTTTTGTAAACATTGTTTTCTCATGAATAAATAATGGAATTTGTTTAACTAACGGATGATTATTGACTTTTAGGTGTCGATAAATTTCTTCATTTTTATACGTTTAATGTAAAAAAATTGATTTCAATCGTTATCTACAACCAAAATTGTTTTATAAGGGGCTGGTTTAAGGATAAACCTAAAATTTTATCGTATCTCGAGCTTTTGTTTGCCAAAGTTGACCGAAATTCGGAGGCTTCATAATCCCTTCTACCACGTGAAAAAATTTCACACAATATTTTTAATATTTGGTAAATAATACCAAAATATTTATGTAACATGAAAAAATTGTTTACAAAATTTCAAGCTTTTCTCTACTCTTTTATAAAAAAAATCACGTTAAATTTCAAATTATGAAACGGTTACTGAATTGAGAAAAAACAATTCCAAATCAAATTCCAATCGAATTCCTTGACAATTCATTCATTTATAACAATTTGTAATTTTCGAAAGTATTGAAGTACTTCAATGCCCAAACACCCTAAAATATCATTAAACCTTCTCTGTAAGTCAAAATTATTGAGCAATTGAAAAGCGACAGTTGAAATAAATCAGTCTGCTGCACGTCCCCCTATAAAATAATATAAATCCCCCGAACCTTCGAAAAGACCAGTTGGTACCCAATTCTGTTGACTGCCCCACCAGTAGATATATCCAGAAACAAATCAGACCATAAATAACTCAATCTCCCCATAGAAATCAATCACAGAAATTTGTCAAAAATAGACTGAATAGATTTACTCGATGCATTATCGAATAACGTCAATCAAATTGTACTCGTTTCAAATTAAAATCCCACGACACCAGGATAAAATAACAATTACTCCTAGGGGAGAAAAACATGGAGGGGGTGAATTGAACCCACATATGAGTCGACGATAATTTCAATTATCTCATAAACGTTATTTCATGCTTCTGGAATTGGAAAAATGCTTTGCAAATGATTATCTCTCTAGCTAAATAAAAATAATTATTTAAAGACGATCTAGCCTAAAGTGATCTTCGGCATTGGCGTCTGATATCACCATATCAGGATCGGTGAGCATCTGTAGACCGTCCAGGTCAATGGGGCCGAGACCCTGTCTTAGAGCGTCGTCCGATGTAAATAAGTCCGGATCAAACTCACCCGACATCGATGAGCCCAAGTCCTTGGCAAACTCTGGGCTCGTTAGGTCATCTGTTCCCGAAAAATCTGCGAACATAATTTGTGAATTTAATTGTTTCGTTCAATAGTCTCTATTTTAGTAGCTGAATTTTTAATAAAAAAATCCTATTAAGTTTATTTGGATCAAGGATACATGTTTATATTTAAAACACTATTCATTGGGTTTGAATAAAACGACAAATAAAAATCAAGTTGAAGGTTGAGTCCAAGTTTTATTGCCTTCTATTCGAAAAAACCCATTTGTTCGATTAAAATAATGTTTATTTAATTTGAATAAACTATCTAATGGGACCCGATGCACAATCGGAAGGTCCCGGGTTCAAACTCCGGTCTGGACTAGCCATTTTTCTTCAGTAAAAATTTTCTGGTTATTCATATTGAGAATAATCCCAGTTCCCCTCATCCAAATCTCATGGAATCATCTCCTATAACGTTATAAAGATGTGGAACACTATATAAATTCCCTTCTTTAACCCTAGATTGGTCACCCGATGAGAAAAACTCCGCCGCGCGTCGTTTTCTTTAATTACAATTGACTGGCTAACTGGAAAAATTCAAAAAAAAAATTAATTTCTCAATTGAAGTGTCTAAAAAATTATAGTAGTTTTTAGAACAACATATTTCCCAAAATTCCTAAAGAAAACAAATTATTTCGGACGGATGAATTATTTTTTCCCATGTTAAATGAAATTCTCGTGACGCGAAGTTGCCGGAAACTCGCTAAACGCGCCCGGGCACTGTAGAGTAAATTCGGCAACGCTAGAATCTAATACTGCGGGGAATCCCAGCGGAGGTGACCAAGTCGCAGTGTCGCGTTTGATGACCAGACTAGGGTTAATGTGGACACGTCTAGGTTGTTATTCTGTGCGGGTGTGTCGACGTGTCGATGTGTTTTATAAATGGCTCCATGTTTAATATTTATTATTATATTATTTTAAGTTTAATATTATTATTTACCTGTCAGTATAATAGTAGGTGTATTCGGTGTCTGAGGCGTCAGCTGTTGCGTCGTAGTTGGTGTCCTCGGTTGATATGCCATCTGAGGACTCGTACTGTAGTATCCCCCGTCGCTGCTACTCAATTCCCCTCCCACATTAATCATATCATTCTGTTGGAATAACAAAGAATCATGAAAAAATCATAAATAGCCCCAGGCAACAATTAATTTATTATTCAAATCCTTTGGTAGATGGGGTAAATTGTAGGATGGACTCACCTGACTGTAGCTTGACGTGTCGTTCGTCGAGCCAATGTACGAACTAATGCTGTTGGGATCCACCGTTGAGTCCATCTAGTGCAAACATAAAACATAATTCTCTTTTAATTATTCTGGCATGATACCGTTCGCGTTTTTTTTTCTGTTGTTCGACGCTGAAAGCATTTTAGTGGGCTTTTTACGGACTGGAGCAGCCATCGATCGCCTACCGTGTTCGGTAGCCTGTCTCCCAGCATTTTTGCCATTTTCGCGAGAGAAAATGCTCCGGTATTTTTTATTCGTAGTTTCATGTTTTTATCAAGTTTCTACTCTTAATTAATATATGGAATTTCGGGGGTAAAATGTCATTCGTTATTGTGCGAATTCGTGGAGAGGACAATATGCATTTTTTGTTTTTATTATGGGAAGAATATTTGTTTGGGAAAATCATCCAGGGAGAAAGGTGGTTTTTATCATTCTACGGGTACACTGGGGTTATTCATCAACCCACCGCATTTTCTACTGATTGTCGTTTTTATATCAATGAACCCCCCCAGTGTCTCCGTAGAAGGAGCGCCCAGAAGGTACACCAGTACAAGGCTATTCTACATGGTATCGTTGTTCTACGACGGTTGGAGGGGAATAACAACTACCTGCGAGGTCCAACCGGACTCCACGAGCTGCTGCACCACTTGGGCCCAGTCCTAACGGTAGGCAGGTAACAGAATAAAGAATTGGAGCTTTTGAGTCACAATGTGAGGGAGGTAATTTTCATTAGAATTTTCGCATGCTTCCCACTACATATCGCCTAAACTCTGGCAATTTCGCAACGATTGTTTTGTTTTCATCATGAGAATTGAGATTTACTCACCACTTCCTGATATTTCGTGAATTTTATTGGAATGGAAGAGGGGGAAAAAACGAAATTGAGTTTTTGAAGTTGAGGTTTTTAATTGACTTGAATTTATCAATGAATTTTTACTTACCACTCCCTTTGGTAAGCACAGACATAAAGCAGACGTGACTCATTAATTATCGATTTTTGTGAATCAAACTCCGTTTTTTATAGATTTAAGGGGTTTCGTGTGTAGATCACCGGTGGAATGAAATGGAAGGGGAGTCTTATTGTTCTCGAGCCCTGATTCAATCGCTGAGCGCAAAATTTTCCAATTTTCAAGTAACTATTGCATTTGAACATTTTTTGAATATTGATTTTATTTATCAGATTGATTGATTTTTTTCTCATCACCTACGGGTGTCAAATAATTTTTATTGGATGCTTTTCTAATTATTAAAATAATATGAAAATGCGTCTCGAGTTGGTAAACCTGTCGAGTGTTTTCTCTCTCTCTCTCATTTCCATGGTCCAACCCTTACCTTTTCTGACATTAGAATCACGCGCCTTCGCGTGAAGGCGTAATTGCTCCGAAACTCATAATTTTTCGAATCATTCGTTCAAATAACATTCTTATGAGATCTGAAAAAAATCTGAAACTTATACGTATTCTCAAGAAAGATTTGACTCATCACCCTCTAGTTTTTTTCTCAATAGTTCATTATTTTTTTGAGTGCCATGGAAATTTCCCTGATTGAGAGTGGGTAACCTCGAAGGCTGGAGGAGTTACAAAAACATCCAAATTTCATCATTTTTCTTCTTGAGATGGAGGTCTGCAAAAAATGTGTAAAAATTCTCAATGATGCAGCATACTTAGACATTTCTCTCATGAATTTTCCAATTTTTTTTCATTATTTTGACTTTTCACACGAAACAGCTTAACTTTGTTTGCCGCCTGGACTCAAATTATATTGGTGATAATTGCGAGTTTAGAGGTTGAAAATAGTGGAAATGTTGACGTAGGCTGACCCATTCATACACGAATCAATAATTAATTACTAACCATATTAAACTGCTCAAACGTCTGCTGGAGTGCAGCAGCCTGTGCCTGATTAATGAAGTAGCTGTTCTGGTCTATGCTGTCTGACGTGAGGCTCGGTGGTCCTGGATGGCCTGTGGGACTCGGTGGTGCCGATGGATTGTTACTGTAGCTCAGAGGGCTCCCCTGAAATTGAATTAAACCGTTGATCAATGGAGAATTGAGGAGAAATTGGTGAATGAAGAATTTGTTTAAGAATTCTCACTTGAACTGTCAATCCAGGTGATGACTGCGGGGAGGGTCTCACTGGCTGGTTTGTCCTGTACGAAACGAGGGAATTGAGCTGTTGTTGATGTTGAGGTTGTGATGTTTTCTAAAGTTGAAGGACAGAGAAGAGAATGAGTATATTTAACAAATTGACTGTTTTTAAGGAAATCATCGTAATCGAATTATGACACTAAAATACCAATTTTTTTTCGCATTTCTATGATTTTATTTATCATAGTATTTTCGATTAATAATTTTTTTTTGTGATGCCGGCCTGAAAGATGCACTTTTCGAAAGGGTTTAGTGTGCGTAAAGTGGTTGTTTTTCACACGACGCGCGTAAAATTCAAGAGCTTCGTTTTACGCACTCGAAATTCACTTTACGCACAATAAACCGTTTCGAAAAGTGCACTTTCCAGGCAGGAAAAGTTCGAAGAAAGAAGTTTGGAATAAAATGTGAAAGAACTTTTCTGCAAATAAGAAAAATTTTCAACGAAGAGTCTCTCCATATTTATTCCGATTCCATTCCATTTACTCCTATTCCATTCTCATATCATAAGGAAGTGTAGGGCAAAACGGACCTCTGACAGAAAATTAATAATTTTTGTTTTTGCTTCCGAATGGAGCAAATTTGAAGTCATTTGTGGTTTGAGGTGATCAGCAAATCTGATCAAATTGCGGTTCAATGACATTTTTTGTCTATAAAACCCCTGTGACGGTTACGATCCAAGAAACTCACTTTTAATTCAACACATTCTGTGTTCCTGATTTGAAGGAAAGAAAAAAAAAATCACCCATTTTCTGTCAGTGGTCTGTTATGCCCTCCCCGTCCGTTTTGCCCTATCCTCCCCTAGTTATTCCGGAAATTAGATAAATATATCAGTAATTCCAGTGTTTGATCGAAAATTAATTTTTCTGAAACACGAGAAATCTTAAAAACAAGTGCACTTGGGACGAAACTTCAAGAGACCTTTCCTATACTCTAAATCAGTAGATACTGAGATGATAAGATGGATCGATTGCTGAATTGAATTTTTAATGAGACATTAAGTTCTCCTACACCCGAAATATCTCGAGAACGAGTTGATCTGGGCCAAAATATAAATACCCTTTTGCAGTTGAAGGAATTGTCTGCAATAAGATATTTCAAAATTGCCTCCTAAATCCACTTATCGAGATAATCCAATGACACAAAAATAGAAAAAATCAAGTCTTCTGCGCTGTTACGTTTTATTGATACAGATACGAAAAAAAACATTGTAAAAAATTTATGTATCGAATGGACGTAACACAATTGTCCAAATCCCCCGACTCAAGAAAAAAAACTCTCTAGAGTTCTCTGAAATCGTGCAATAAAATTAATGAATGCGATTTATTAAAATTTATTTCACACTCACGGGACTTTGTGGTGGCACTGGACTGTGTGGCTGTTGATAAATGTAATGGTGAGCAGGACTGTGTGACGCAGAAGGGGGTGGTTGAGCGGACGTTTGCCCGTAGGACTGTAGATCCTGTTGCGAAGTGCTTGTGCTATTCTCCAATGCCACACCCTGGTGAAAATTATTATCCCCCAATAAATTTGACTTCAAGAAATTAATGCCAAGTGTTCCACTTTACTTATTGATTTTTCTTCAATTCTTCATATCTCTAACATGTAACTAGGTATTACACTGTTCAATTGGTGGGAATGTGATGGATTGAAGTGAGAAGTAAAATTTAGAGAAGTCATTGATTTTAGAAAGATTGATGAATCGATTGAAGGCATTGGCTAGAAAATTCTATTGAATTACTTCCACAATTTTTTCGCTGACTCGATTGAAAAATTCACCATCTTTTCTATGAATTTTTTAAGAAGAGATTTCATCACAAATTTTGTTTTTATAATACTGTTGAGATTGTTTCTATAAAATTTCCTAGGCACGAATTTTCCTTTTTTTTTTCTTGAATTTTTTTATGAGAAAAGGAAAAAATACGGCTAAAAAATAAAAACTGTGAGAATATCTGAATGGAATAAGTTGTATAATCAATTTTTATATTTAAAAAATGGGTGAATGGTTTGCGGAATTTTCCAAAGAATTGGGGAAAAACTAATAAAATTGTCAATGGAAGTCTAATAGGATTCTCTGGCGAAAGCGCTAGGTTTTTCTATAAAATTTTTCTCTGAACTGCACTCATTTCAAGGATTTTCTCAAATTGAAAACACAAACAGAGACACTGTGTCTCACGATCTCAGGAAGTGGCATCTATCAAGTTTGAGTAAACCTCTATAACGTCCATTCCTCGCAGATTTTATCCCCATCTCACTTCACTTCTATATAAATAGAATAACATTAAATTGAAACTCAATAGCAACTTCAAAAAAAAATTCTTTCCACTTCAATAAATCCTATTCCTCACCCTTCGTATAAATCTGAAATTCAAAGCTAAAATTATCTTCACTAGTTTTAAACGAAACATCCATTCAAACGAGTCGCTCAAATGCAGAGGATCATTTTAAATATCGATCAAAAAATATATGGGTTTGGCTGAGGAACGAATTCTGTGATTACAGGATAAACTTTGATTAATCAAAACCTCAAATTGCATGAATTAAGGTGATACGTCGGTGAAATTTAAATGAGGGGCAAGGCCCAATGAAGACTTAAATTTCACCAACGCATCCCCTTAACTGATGAATCGCGAATCTCTTTCGCCCATGCAATCACAGAAGAGGTAGATGCATGTATTAATAAAATTTACTCGTGAAATTGCAAGAAGCAAAATGAAAAACAAAAAAAAAATCTGTTTACTACTGACCTTACATGTATGGAGGAACCTAGAGTTAACAGGCACTGATAAATGGTTCTGCAAAATAATAAAGACAAAGAAACCACTACAAAAAAAGGCAAAATCAAAAAGTGTTTAAAATATAAATAAAAGTAAAAAAAAACCTTGTTTCGGGGAGAAAAAAAAAGAACGAGTGATAAATAAAGGATAATGAAAGTGTCAGAAATGGTTAAACGCGAAAGGTAGAATGAGGGAAGAAAATAAGCGCCAGGGGATAAGGAACAAAAGGGTAGATGATGATCGAGCTGATGATAGCAATCTCTTTCATGCAGCCAACTTACGGCCTTTTCCACTACAATGGATTGAGGATACCTTCGAAACACACGGGTAGGCTTCCCTTGGCTCTTTCGTGAAGGTGATAACCATACCAGTGAGGTGGGAGAAGAAAATTCTCCTGAATGGAGGTATCATTCTGGGTAACAATGAAATCTTAATATATAAAAAAAAAGAATGAGTGATAAATGAAGGATAATGAGAGTGTCAGAAATGGTGAAACGCGAAAGGTAGAATGACCTTTCTACCTTATATTCTGAAAATTGAGGGCGAGAGTAGTGATGCCGCGAGACATTTCATGAGACATCGTGAGACAAAACTTTGGAGAGAGAATCTCGGTCTCAATGAGCATGGAAATCTTTGCTCTCGTCTCAGTCTAAAAATACGCAGCATCGACTCCTCTCGTGATGACTCCGAGTCAATTTCTCTCATTTCGGTTTAAACTTTTTCGCGCTTTTTATATGTAGAAAATCGAAACGAGACAAGCCGAGACAAAAACCAAAATTTTGCATGAAAAAACACGAAAAATTTGAACATTTAATGAAAATGTTGATTAGAAAAAAAGGCCAGTGACCAATTGATTTTATTGAAAACAGCAAGAATATGCCCAAAAATGACATCCATTCAGAAGCAAATTGGTAATTAATCAGCAGAAGCAGGCATACAACCACCAAAAATAACCAATTATCCACTTGTTTTTATTCAACGTGAGCGCCTTACAATCATGCAGTTTGTTTCAAGCACAGACAGTGAAGTTGTGGGCCCCAAAAACATTATCTTAGGTGTTTTAATCCATGGTTCCACTCGAAACCCATTAACAAACAGTCTAAAATATTTTTTGGTCCATCTCTCTCGCCAAAAAAGAGACTTTATTCATTGATTTATGATTATTCCTCTATCGTCTAGGGTTTCAGACTCGATCAATCTAATTTATTCAACATTTTATGTTGTTTCCGTTCAACAACTGACTACGACTAAACAATCCAGACAACACAATCTAAGAATGGACCAGGAATATTTACTTGGGCGGCTGGTGGACTGTGTTCCTGTGAAAAGGACAGCCTCCCAGCTTGTGCCAAGCTGGTTGGCGACAAGGTCGTAGGACTGCCCGTTTGAGGACTCTGGAATAAATCCACAGAGCGATTTCTCCTTTTTTTAATCCAATCTCACAAATACATTTTTTATCGCCTGGACATTCCACACGAATTTACACGAATAATATGAAATGTTTTTTTCGTGCTAGAGTCATGAAATAATTTGAATATTCAGAGTCCTAAGGTATTTATGGCGTGGTCAGGGCGGTCGAAAATGTCAAGAAATGGATGATTTTTTTATACATTCTTTGATTTTTTCACAACCCCTATGCAAAATCCCATATAGCCTAGGGGAATGGGTGAACGGGAATTTTTCTAAAAAATACATTTTAACACGGACCCTTATGAGAATTCGAAAAAAAAAAATATTAAAACTAGAAAAAAAAGTCTCGATTTTTGCGATTTGATTCTAGGTCTGAATTTGATTCTATGAAAATAAAAGAAGGCTTGAAATATGTGGGAAAAAATAGAAAAATTATTTAAAAAATATTTCAAACACAAAAATGGTCGAAATAGATTGAAAATTTGTAATTGAAATATCGTTTTTTTTGTTCAGCGATTGGTTTCCTGCGAAAACAATAGATTTCCCTCCGTCTCACCTCCTACATGCCCGCCATAAATACCTTCATAACAATTTACGTGAGTAAAAAAAAATGTGCATTTGCTTTATTATCTTTATTTTGATATTTAAATCCGATTAAAGCATTGTGCGAATAAATAACATGGAAAATAATGGTACAATATGAATTTTTTTAAATTGAAGAAAAATGTGTAATACACTCGGACAGAAAGAAAACCGGAGTAATTCCTTGGCATACCTTCGGTAAATCTATGGAAGTGGCATCGGACTGAACACGCTGTTAGAAAAGCGAAGAAAATGAAATACCTCAATCAAGCTTAATTATCTTAATATCATTGAAACGAATGTAAAAATGAAAATGTGAAATACTGTGCTTGATAGTATCTTGACGATTCGTTTGTTCCCTGTTTTGTTTATTTATAATCATCAATCTTCGTTGATCCTTTGGAAAACGATTTCGGTACTTTGTGGGAGAATATATGAATGACAACATGACTCACGTTGCTATACTGCGTACTACTCGAGTGATCCTCTTGATCCAGTGGTGTGTGAAGTGGTGATGGGAAGTGAACGTTGCTCAGATCTGGCAGAGAACCCGTATTATTACCGATTGGCGTCTGGGGACCTGGCGGTTGTGAGCTTGGATATATGCTGAAAAAGAATTATTAAAAAGAATTATTAAAAAGTTAATTTCGTGGAGGATAAATCATTAAGGATATTCATGTACTTTGGATACTTGTTCTCCACTGAAATCTTCTTTTTAATACTTTTGTAGTCGAACATCAGACCTTTCATTTCAGCCCTATTTTACCCTGAGTTTTTGGTCATTTTACGACGATTTTATTATTTAAACTTTGCAGTTTTGAATTTGAATCTCGATATTGAACCGTTGGAAAACATTTGAAAAATATAAAAAACAAATCCAATTTTTCTCACGCAATTTAATTGACAAATTTCATTGATTCAATCGATCATTCACAGGTGTGTCACATCCAATTAACTTTGATCATCCTCAGTCAAAGAGAACTCTCTATCTTTCATATTGAAAAATCCCAGAAATCCAATTTTTCGAGTACCAATTTCATCGGAGTGACTGGTTCCATCGCGTATTCTCATAAAGATCAAATCAAAACCCAAGTTCCAAGCTAAAAGCATTCTACCATTATTTCACATGAAAAAAACTCAATTAAAAAACCTCATAACCCGCTGGAAACCTTTGTTCAACTCCCCTATATGTTGTGGGAATATCCCCCAGCATCAAAATCTCCGGAGTATGAACACTGCGTGTAATTGGAAATTTCTGTTTGAGCTTGATGAATTACTCTCGCATTTTCTCATGTCAAACAACTTCCTCCGTGAAATACGTGCGTTAATTATTTTCCTCAGAACTTTATTTCATTCGGTGTTTGAATTCTTTATATAGCATAAACTAGCCCATCCGCTACAAAATTCGATTGAATTTTTATGGAAAATTCTACTGATTTTTCGTCAATCCTATCAAAAAATTCCCCAACGTTCCTGCGGTTTTATTCAATGGCAAATTCGAATGAAAACTATTTGCAATCCTAAAAAATCTACGAATTTTCATTTTTCTACCAAATCTATTCGATTTAAATATTTTCAATGAGAATACCTTGGCATAAATTTTAGTAATAAATATTTTCATTACAAGGAGAGTAATGAGAAAACAGACGATTTTGCAAACCAAGTTGAGAATAATAAAAGTATTAAAAAATAGCAGAATACAATTCGTTATTTTTTGTTGCAATCAATATTCTCCGTAAAATTTACACCGAATGACTAGAAAATTCGTACGACGTTCAAATTTTGCGCCAAAGAGGTCAAGAGTGACGTTGTCACATTTCATTATGGAGTGAACGAAAAACCGCAAAAATCGACGATTTGGGCTCAAATTTTGGGGCTTTATTTTTCAGTATGTCTTCGTCAAAAGATCTAGAACAGGGTTAAAACTCTCATAAATTGAAATCAGGATTTACTTTCTCTCATACTAGTTTTTCACGCATTTTTCATTATTTTTAAAGCCATCAGAGAAAAATTTTCGAATTCATCATTTTTTTCTCGAACGTAAGATCTGGGAAAATTTTGGGAAAAACCCCAGTGATGCAGCATATTCAGATACTTCCCTGAATTAAAAAAAAAATTTTTTTTCATTATTTTGACGTTTTAGATAAAACACTTTAAACATTAAAACCCAGTGGGCATTTTTTTGGAGTATGTTCCTACCACTTCAACTGAAATTTTAATTTTGTATACAATACGAAATGTAGAATCCGAAACGATGAATGATTCATGAGCATTGAGTGTGGTGATTTGCTATCGAGTATTCTCTCCCCGGGTATATGAGGCCATTGGTAACAATTTTATTTGCGAATCATTGACCGGTCACGGGTATCAGAGTTAGCCCACGAAAATAACCCTCGCTCAGCCGTCGCTCTCTCGTCAAATACCGGATTTTGTGCCCATTCAATTATGCATAGTACTCTGCACAATTACTCGATTGGTCGAGCGAACCATTTAATCCGGATATTTATCATTCCATACAATTTTAACTCCGGCTCAATTTTTTTCTTTATAACTGCATTATTGGATTACCCTCCGCCCCCCGCCCATAGATACAAATAAACTATTGACAGAGATCGAATGAAAAGTCAATTTTGCTGAGATAATTGACTTACTGTATTCCGGGCACTCGAGGCATCTCACAGGAAGATCTTGGTCGTTCGATAAACCCATGATGGCCATCCCTGTTGTCCCCAGAGGTGTTGCCCATCGCATGTTGATCTGTAATGAGCAATGGAAAATATGAATTCTCGGGTCATGAGCGTGAATTCAAAGATATGCAAGGAGGACAATCTCTGCGACGAAATGAGATTTTGAAAAATCACATTTTTGTTTTTTTTTTTACTGCGAAGGCGACAAATTTTCTTTGATTGGGGTTGAAACGTTCACACAGAGAATAAGTTTCATTAACTCTAGTCTGGTCACCAAACGTGACCCTGCGACTGTCGTCACCTCCGCGGGGATTCCCCGCCATGTTATTTAGGCTTTAGCGTTGCCGGTTTCAGTTGAAAACCCGAGTTGAAAACCCGAGTTTGTAGCAGCGATGTCAGACAAGATATGAATGTTTTTTTGGGCTCAAATGAAAGAGCGGGTCGAGAAATGGCGTGCTAGGGCCTCTAAACATGACAAATGTCTCTAAAGATGATGTCTGTTTTCAATTGAAAAGCAGAGTTGTGACAACATTGTCTAGGAGGGCAATGGGGTCTAGGAGTGTGTTTAGAACATTGGGGTGGAGGGAGTCTCCCCTGGCTCAAGACCATCTTAAGAGGTCTTAATAATGAAATAGAGGCGATAACGCCTTTTTTTTCAGAGGTGATTTTTCAAAAATTTATTTAAAAAAAAGTACTAACTAGCAATGTTTTTTATTAGCTCGCAATTTTCTTCAAAACTACTGCAATGAGGAAAAAAATAAAAATTTGGAATATCTATACATGACGGGCTAATTGATCGGATCTCTTAAGTGGTTGCATAATGACGGAATCCCCGCCGTTTTTTGATTCGTTCTTTTCACACAAAAACTTCGTGAATGAAAAATCCATAAAAATTTGTATTCCTACTTTCAAATATATGGGACTTATCAACATCTTTTTCAGTTCAGACTTATACCAATTAATTATCAAAATCGTCTGAAAACCCCACTCGCTGAAAATTCCCATGAACAATGAATTATTTCTAGTTATGTTCATTCAACTGTACTTGATTAATCCTAGTGAAAGAAATTGTGACATGTGTCGTTTCAAAAATCCTCAGCAATATCCGGAGAACAAATTTCATTGCAGGGATTGCTACTTAGATTATCAATAGCAATAGAAAATGGTGAAAAAATTGGGAAAAATAAAACAAAGGAAACAACACCGACATGCATCGCTACCTCTGCGATGAGGAATTGGTGAGGTGGCCTGGCAGGCCTCATTGGCACTCTGATGTAACGCTGAATCCGAATTCGTTCTTCTCCATGTGTCTGGCAGTGGGGGTGACAGGTATGTACCACTATAGGGTGATGTATCGTATCTTTTTTCCATCGGTCGTGATCTCATTGGCCCAACACCGTGCATACTCCGACCACGTTCATTACTCCTGTACAGCATTGGATTGTGTTGCATTTCTTCTAGATTACTTAGTGCCGTCTGTAAAAATAATTAAATAATGATAGTATTATAGTACAGTATAATAATTATTTCGACATGGAAAAAGTAGTTGAATGAATTGTAAAGGAAAAATGTATTATTTCAATTGGGGGTCAATCTTTGGGATTTTGCTTTGAAAGAAAAAGTAACAACATTTTTCTATAGCAAATTTATGTATAAAAAACCGTGTAATAAAAATTCCATTCACTCGCTTCATCTTAGTCTGGTTACCATACGGGACCCTGCGACTTCGGTCACCTCGGTGGGGATTCACGGCCGTTGTTTAGGGTTCAGCGTTGCCGAATTTACTGTACACTGCCCAGGCCCGTTTAGCGTGTTTCCGGCAACTTCGCGTAACGGGCAATTTCATTTAAGGATATCCAAGTATCTTTTACAGTTTGGTACACTGATAGAATGATTCATTTATTCCAAACGAGATTCGTTAACTTTTAACGAATGAACATTTGGTGAGACCGAATAGACCTTAACCTCCAACCAAAACCCATTCGTTAACAATAACTAATCCGTTCTATCAGTGTACAGACCACACTATACATTCAACCATTTTAGCATGATTAATTTATTATGAATCTTTGAAAAAGTGGTCATTTATTCAACACAATTGTAATATTTGGAAATGGACATGGACCACCTGAGAAATACACTCCTAAAAAAACAAATGCTTCTCCCAAGGAAATGATTCCTTGGCAAAAGTAATTCTTTTTCTCAGCGAGGATCACATACATTGATAAGAAATTCGCCTTCAATACTGACTTTTTCCGTTCCAACTTTGAACTTTATGAATTTTTGTTATCTCACAATTTTTCTAGAATACCACAATCAAAGATATTTGACATATCCTTTCAAATAGTTTCGGAATATTTCAACTACTTATTCAATTGATTAGACACGAATGGAATTTCAGCCGTCTCGTGACGGCTCTTAAACCATCCATTGAAGGTCGCAGGCAGTTTACGTGCCACCGGAATCGCATTAAATTGCCCAAGACGGGTATCAAACCAGTGGTATTAGGGGAAGGGTATGAGAGAAATTCAATGCAATGGTATTTGACAATCGTTATCCAACTGCCGTGAGGAATTCACTCGGTAATCATCAACGTGTAAAACATTCAGATGGTATGTAAAAAATTAATGAATCATTTATGCCCAGTGAATGAGCGGATGTAGTGTGACGGAAAGTTCCTGTTTTATTATTAATCAATCATCAAATGGTATGTTTATAGGAACTTTCCTTTGTTTTTTCTCGCCTGAAAGTTTAATGAAAGGAGAAAAATTGAAGTTATCGGTATGGATTGGGTTCTTCGCTGGTTGACCTACCGTTGAGCTCAAGGTAATCTATGATGCTTCAATTAACTGTAACATTGAACATTACCCAACACTGGAAGTAACTTTGTCGCTGCGCAGTGGAAAAACTTCACTCCTCCAATTTTTTATCATTTCAAGAAATATTCATCGCGTTTGAGAGCATGAGGGTATCTAAGTACTTTAGTCATTTTTTTCATTTCATTCATCCAGAGAAAAATAAATTCTCACACTAAGAGAAAAACAGTAGAGTCCTCAAACAAGTATTGCTTGTGTCAAAAAAATCATTTAAAAATCATCAAAAAATTGTATATTATGTCATAAGGCGATAAAAGTACTGTCTCACGAATATGATTATAACGTTGTATGTCGTGTGACAATTCGTGTCGTGCGGCAATTCCCCGATAATATTGGAAATTTCTTTCAATTTACTGTATTCTTCTGCACCAGAATGTGGGGGGAAATTTCAATAGAAAAAAAATTCTCTCCGAGTATTTTGAACGGTTTGAAATATTCGAGAAATATGGCAGAGTAAAAAGTCTAGTTTTTGCGGAAGAATCATAAAACAGCTACAAAGTTACAATTCTTGAAGATTACGACCTTTTTCCATCACTTATTTATAAGCAAAAAATTCTAAGAAAAAACTTTATTGCGCAATGGAACTTGAATGACACCGACTACCCATACATTCTTGTAATTCTTTCTCAGACCATTTGATTGAAGAGCTCTTCAAATGGAGAACATCTGCTGATCAAAGGATTATCCTTCTCGTTTGACAATCTGACAAAATGGAAGACTTCACGTTGTTCAAGAAACAGAGAAATTTAATTAAAAATTAAAAGACTCATTTTGCCCCAAAAAAATTGGTGAAAATGATCAAAAGTATTTTTTTTTTGTGCCAAACATGCGAAGCGTGCACCGAGATTGGAAATTTTTATTGCAAAAATATATGTAGTCTTTTCAAAAATATTTTATTCTCTATGCAAGCAACAACTAATTTCTAGCACTACTTCTTCGTTTGGCTCGTAATTGATGCTCCACTCATTTTTCCGAAAATTAAAAAAAATAATCTGTTGTAGCTCAAAAATTGGAGGCCCTGGACTGTTTTTAGCATTTTAAGCGTTTTCGAGCAAACGAACTATAAAAAAAATTTTTTTTGCACTAATTATTTATTTTCAGATCTATATAATCGATCTTCAATGCATGAAAAGTCTCAATCCAATAACCCACCACTTTTAAAACACATAGTAGTCTCCCCTTAAGTCGACTTATCTCTTAGTTGAGTTTTTGAAGAAAATCTCCGAATCTAAGGGAGATAATGAAATTTTCGTAATAACTTTTTTTCTAGAGCAAATTGAATGCTACAAAAAAGGTCTGAATGAAAATTTAACTATCTCCCTTAGATTCCGAGGTATTCACTAAAAACTGGTCAATAGTCAAAATCGACGAACCGTTTTACCACTTCGCTACTGAATTATTTCAAGTTCCTACGGCTATTTCAATGGCAGGACAGAATTGTTCCACTATTTCCGCTCACATTATCATACCACCCATCATCATCATCATTATCATCTTTACCAATGTAAAATTATTAATTGTAATGCGTTCTTGAGCGCTCCGTGTGAGCTTCCAAGGTTCAAGGTGAGCCTGCTTGATTTGTATTTACAGTGCGTACTACCTCGTCTTTTAGCTATGTATTTTTGCAAAATAACATTCAACGCACCAAAGTGTTTGTCAATGCTCGTCGCCGCTGCGTTTTTCTTTCTTTTTCAATTTTTTTTCTCTCTGTTGAGTGTTGTGACGCATTGTGACGCACCGCATAGCTCTTCGATACACTGATAGAAAGGATTAGTTATTGTTAACGAATAGATTTGGTTGGAGACTAGGGTCTACTCGGGTTCCTATTTGGAATTCTCATTTTCGATTCGATATTTCTCATGCTTTTTTTAGAAAGATCCGGATATTTTTCCGAGCTATAAAATATGATGGATTTTTACAGAAAACTAGAAACTTTTTTCTCCTGTACAATTTCCACAATTTTCCAAACTAATTCCAAAAGAAATTCAGGATTTCTCTCCATAACTTCTCTTCCCACGGCTTCCCCTCGCCCCCTCCCGGTATGTGACAAAGCTCTACAGAATGAAGCAGTGACAGTACGGGTGAATGGCGAGGCCACGTTGAGCCCCAGAGTTGGCGAGGTCGGGAACCGATCGACTCTGCACCCTTTTCTTCTCTCCATCATTTCCTACTAAAGCTTTTCACCCCCCTTCTCACCCATCCTATCCCCACTCTATCAAACTCCACCTCTTTCCTCACACTCCCCCGCGGGACAATTCCGTAACGCCCACGCGACAACCAGCGTCGCGGCAACCGGCGTCTCTCTGTGTGTCACGATGACGGTGACCTGCTTCTTCATTCTTACAGATTCCCAGGAGTGCCCATTCAAAGCACTCGATCCTTTGGTCTGAACCCCTCACCCTCCCCTCTGCTATTCCCCTTCCACACCACTACAAACTCCCATGTACCCTCCTGCTATTTGTATAATCTTTCCTGGAATTTTTGATATTCTTCACTTTACAAATAGGGAAATACCACGAGTTATGGAAAATTTTGGAGATTTTCCTTTGAACTAGCCCCACAAAGACAGAAGAATGGTCAGGATGTGGACTGGCGAAATTTTTTTGCTGAAATTTTTGAAACACTTGGAAGTTGAAAATGAAGAACTTGAAAAATGTCACGGCCCACAATTATCATTTTCTTCATAAGGTTCACAAAGTATTTTCTGACGAATGTGAGTTTATAATCCGAGCCGAAGACGAGGAATACTTTGTGGGTCTAAATGATGAAATCTACTATTCTCTGTGATCTTAAATTCGATTGAGCGTCAAGAACCATCATAAAATTTCAAATTTCCCAAACAATCCAATAGACTTGAAAAGTTTTAAGCAGCAGAAAGACGAGAATTCCGCAACTTCTTTGCAACTTTGAGCAAAACATAAATATTCAGTACCTAATTCCGCTGAATTTCACTGATTCCTATTCATTTTCATAGAATAAATGACTTGAACTTCACATTTTCCGTTGATTTTTCCATCAATTTGTGAATTTTCAAAATTGAAATTGTTTCAACCTTCAGCGTAACTGTCACTTGATGAAAATTTCTCAGAAGTGTACCTGTATTTTTCCCAAAGGCAAACTACCAGTGTACATTTTTTTTCGATAAAAAGTTCATTTTACATTCCTTCGTGCATTTATGATTATTAAAAAAGTGTAATATCCTAAGTTCATTCCACTCGTAGAATAATTCAAGGCGGCGCCGTTCAGTGCTCCACTCGACCCCTTGCCTATCCCCACCAATTGTGGTAACCAACCTCCTTAATATCACCAGATGAATAATTTATCTCACTCAACGGATTAAAAAACACATGCCCACGTTTAGTTCATTTTCTTTTAGTTCTTTATTTTCCCTCAAGTCTGCTCCAATTTTTTCTTCGAACCACATTCTCAGTGTATTGTCTTTGGGGTCAGACACCCGCGGGTGGGATTGGGGGCCGAGGCAGAGCGGCTGTTCACCGAAGGAAAAAGCGATCGAAGACATGTGAAATGGAACGACGCAAGAGTCGAATATCCTCGTTTGACCGAGTGAGAGTTCGATACTCCCGCACGATGGCTTGTATTATTCACTTTTGTTACGTAATCATTAACAATATAAGTCCAAGGTTTTTGAAACTTCAGCGAGGGTACGTTATCAAACGACGTTACTCCGATATTGGGAAGAAACTATTATCCTAATGGGTTTTGTAATTAAGGATATCAAAATACTTTGGCTATTTTTGCTTCCGAATGGAAGCATTCTAATTGTTCAAATTGAAGTTTTCGATTTTTTGAGTTACACCGACCCAGTATGATCCAAAAAGTCCGAAAATGCAATTTTTAGACCGTGTCCGTACGTATGTACACAGAGAGAAATTTTCCAGAAAAATTCTAGTACGAGTACTGGAAAAAATTACAATCCACCGGCTGTGAAAAATTCTAGTGCTGTTAAGGTAAAATTTCTGGGGATTTCTTTATTTTAAAATTCTTAATTACAATTCTTTATTTTTTGAAAATCAAAATTCCCAGGATATGATTAGATATCATCCTTCAAATGAATCCAATCGTAGTTTAAAATGTCTATTTTAATGCCATTAAGTCGAAGTTAAAAGATGATTTCGATAGCGATATTGGTTGATTCGATTTTGATGATGACAGTTAAAAATTTCGATTTTCTCACGAACTCCCAAAGTTAGCTTTATGATGGTTTCTTCATTCTCTAGTGAAATGGTTTTCTACTTTTATAGTCGAACGTCAGAGCTTTCATTTGAGCCCGTTTGACCCTAAGTTTCCGGACATTTTACAGTGATTTTATTAGTTAAATTTCAGCAGGTTTGAATTTGAATCTCGATATTGGACCGTTAGAAACCATTTTTAAACTTGAAAGGAAAATTAGAAATTTTACTTTGGGAGGAGGAGCATTGATGAAATAATTAAGCAATTTCAAGCGAATTGAAGCGCTCGGGATTTTTCAACCTGCAAAACTTGACAGCCTCATTTGTTTGCAACGAAGCTATCGGGAAACACCCGACAATTTTGAAGCTCTTGGTGTATTACTACTGATAATTTTTTTTAGGCTGTATTTTTAAATAAAAAATTAAAAAAATTCAATTTTAATTCGTGAATTTAAATAAAAAATTTTTTAAATAAAAATACAGCCTAATTTGGCACTCAATAAAAAATGATTTAATATTCTTTCCGTGTACACTAGGATAAATTGCATAAGCATCGAAATGAACGTCACAGTGGGAATCCGTTAATTTAACGGGTATGAAATTGACAAGAAATGACAACATTTTCTCACTGAAAACGTGGAAAGAGTAATAATAATACTGACGATGATCGTTCCGAGGAGCGGAACCTGACCGAAATCGATTTCCTTAGAGCGCTGAAGGTGGCAAGGGGCTGGGCATATCCGCTTGTCGGAAGGGGTTGGATAAAATATGAGTATCCATCTTGGAAACCGTGTGAGAGGGATATCGCGACGGATGTCATTATCTACGAGACTACAAAATATGGGATTTAACCGAACAACTAGGGAGCCTTTTCTCCCTTGCTGGGGGAGGTGAAGAGGGGGAGGGAACAGAGGGGTCGTACTTTGTTCAGGGACACCGCCACCTGTGGAATAAATAACGAGTCAATTTTATCCACTATTCCGGGTACGAAAATAGATACGTGCCACACTATTCATTTGTCTCTCTCTCTCTCTCTCTCTTGCTCTTTCTCTCTCTCCCTCTGTGTGTTCGATGCGACTTCGAGGATCTCACAATATATTGGGCAAGGGGAATGCCTTATAGTGATTTATTATTCACACTTGCTCCAAATGTTGAACACAAATGCTCCAAATTTTCATAATTACATTTGTTGTAGCTCTCAATCAGCTCTACAAAAAAGGTTATAACAAAAATTTTGCCGTCTTCCTTAGATTCCGAGGTATTCATTGGGAACTGGTCAATAGTCAAAATTGACTTGTACCGTTTTACCACTTCGCTACTGAATTATACATAATATTTTCTAACGGTGTCCTAAATCAAATTTTTTCTCACTCTCCTGAAAATGGCAACTGTCCATAAAATCTCTTCTAAAAGTGCATCACTTGCTAAAAATTCCCAGAAAGAGCACCGGAAATTTCACCTAAAAATTTTAAACCGCGTGCCCTAACCCTCGATGTCATCAACATCTCAAACGATAAGAGATGCAGAGTCGACATTTTGAATTTGAGAATCAACGAATGGATTTGCAGAGAACAAAACCCATAATTGCAGGAGTCTGAGCAATTTAGATAGTCCCAGAAGGGAGGTAGGAATGAGAGGAAAAGAAATGGTTGAAAAAAATTCTTCCATTGGCTCGTTAATAGTAGTTGCAGCAAGGATGCAGCGACACATAGCACGCGCCCCGGAACAAGCGAATGAGTGCCTGCAGTTACGATCAATACTTCTCCCCGACTCGCCCCGCTGGCTGTGCCACAACGTTCTTCCTACCCTCGTCCCCCTGAACCACCGTTGATGTTCAACAACCATGTATACGACCGTCAACTACACATGCCTCGATGCACCATGCTTTTTATTTTTCCTGTCCTCTTGATGCTGCATTTTCCTCCCTTTTTTGTATCATATTTTATATCATCTCTAGTTTTTGTCCCGCTCTTTCTATCAGCTATTGTGGCACTCATTCAGGTAAAAGTAACTCGGTCATGGCCGTCATTGAGCTTGAATTGCCATTAACATGTTTATCAATTGATTTTCATTTAAATTTTCAAGCGCCTTCGCGAGAGATCTGTTATTCCTTCGCTCGCTGGGATTTTTTTATTGTCGTGTGGAGAGATTATGGGGCAATAATTTATCCTGATGAATCGTTTCCGTAATTCATTTGACGGTTTCAGAGGGTTTTCATTGATCACAAGGATTACGAGATTCTCGAGATAGGATTTAGCAACTCTAGGGTGATAAATCGTGGTAAATGTATCCAACATTTTTAGTAATTGATTGAGGAATTTTGACGGCGGACTATTCAGTTATGAAATCACTTGCTGAGTCAGAAGTCACTGTGTTACTCGAGGGTTAAGGTATATCCCAAGACAATAACACTCGAAAGTTAGTCGTCGATAAATAAAGTAATTTAGAGTAAATTCTAAATTACTTTATTTATTGCATCTACATAAGCTACAGAGTTTTTCTCCACGGATAAACAAAATTATTTTTATTGAGATGTTTCTTTCTTGGAACAGGTGTTATATACTTTAACCAAGTCCAAGTAAATAAAATCTTACGGTGGATATCAATTATTTCTTCTTGAGATAGGGTCACAAGGGTCAAAGTGTCAAGTCTTGGATTTTTCGTCAAAATCGTATTTTTTAACCGGGTGAACGTTGATTCTAACTATTTAAGCGATGGGCTAGTCAGAACTGTCAAAAGTATGTGGAAAGAGTGAAAACTGAGAAACCGTTTTTTTTGGCCCCAGCCAAAGGGTCAGATTTTCGGGTTTTCCGGGGCAAGTGGATTTTCGCCAAAATCGAATTTTTTAGCCGGGTGAACGTTGATTCCAACTATTTAAGCGCCGGGCTAGTCAGAACTGTCAAAAGTATGTGGAAAAAGTGAAAACTGAGAAACCGTTTTTTTTGGCCCCAGCCAAAGGGTCAGATTTTCGGGTTTTCCGGGGCAAGTGGATTTTCGCCAAAATCGAATTTTTTAGCCGGGTGAACGTTGATTCCAACTATTTAAGCGACGGGCTATTCAGAACTATCAAAAGTATGTGGAAAAAGTGAAAAATGAAAAAAAAAATTTTTCACCGGAGGCCAAAGTGTCGGATCTTGGATTTTTCCGGGGGGAAAGTCGGTCCAAGGGTCACAAGGGTCAAAGTGTCAGGTCTTGGATTTTTCGCCAAAATTGTATTTTCTAACCGGGCGAACGTTGATTCCAACTATTTAAGCGACGGGCTATTCAGAACTATCAAAAGTATGTGGAAAAAGTGAAAAATGAAAAAAAAAATTTTTCACCGGAGGCCAAAGTGTCGGATCTTGGATTTTTCCGGGGGGAAAGTCGGTCCAAGGGTCACAAGGGTCAAAGTGTCAGATCTTGGATTTTTCGCCAAAATCGAATTTTTTAGCCGGGTGAACGTTGATTCCAACTATTTAAGCGACGGGCTATTCAGAACTATCAAAAGTATGTGGAAAAAGTGAAAAATGAAAAAAAAAATTTTTCACCGGAGGCCAAAGTGTCGGATCTTGGATTTTTCCGGGGGGAAAGTCGGTCCAAGGGTCACAAGGGTCAAAGTGTCAGATCTTGGATTTTTCGCCAAAATCGAATTTTTTAGCCGGGTGAACGTTGATTCCAACTATTTAAGCGACGGGCTATTCAGAACTATCAAAAGTATGTGGAAAAAGTGAAAAATGAAAAAAAAAATTTTTCACCGGAGGCCAAAGTGTCGGATCTTGGATTTTTCCGGGGGGAAAGTCGGTCCAAGGGTCACAAGGGTCAAAGTGTCAGATCTTGGATTTTTCGCCAAAATCGAATTTTTTAGCCGGGTGAACGTTGATTCCAACTATTTAAGCGCCGGGCTAGTCAGAACTGTCAAAAGTATGTGGAAAAAGTGAAAACTGAGAAACCGTTTTTTTTGGCCCCAGCCAAAGGGTCAGATTTTCGGGTTTTCCGGGGCAAGTGGATTTTCGCCAAAATCGAATTTTTTAGCCGGGTGAACGTTGATTCCAACTATTTAAGCGACGGGCTATTCAGAACTCTCAAAAGTATGTGGAAAAAGTGAAAACTTTTACTTGAATCAAATACAACAGTCCTTGGCGTCAAGTCACATGTATTCACCACAAAAATAGAAAAGTTCTAATTTTTTTAACCTAATATAATCTGCAGTCGAGAAATTTTCTACTTTCATGAACTGATCAAAAATTTGTACTTAGAACGTGATTACATTGAGCAATCAATTGAATGTTGTTTCTCGAATGAAGCCGGGAAAAGTAAAGAAAAATAAGGAAAATTCGGAAAAATCTCTCAAGAATTCCAGCTTCCACTGAATTTTCAATGAAGTCCTTTAAAAATGCCTGGAATTCCAAGAATTTTGAAGGAATGCCCTGAGAATTCGAAGGAATTTAGCAGTGAATATTCATTTTCACTTAAAAATTTACGTCAATTGTGGAATTTCCGTCTTTCTGCAGTTAAAAATTGGGGCTTTACTTAAATTGTCAGAGAAACTTGAAATTCCATTGACTTTTTCCCCTCCAATCCAATTCAAGGAATTGTTTTTCCCGAAAATTTGGCTAGATTTTTTTAACAGTCTATTTGAATTCTTCTCTGTAGTGCATGCAATGAATTTGAAATAAGTGAAATGCTATGAAATCAACAATTTCAAGAAATCATTAAAATCACGTTAAATCGGTAATGACTGTAATGAGATTTAGCAGTGAAAACCCTCTCGAATTGCTGAGAACCATGCTGATGAGATTCTGAATGATCGGGCTTACGAGGATGAGGGAATTTCAAAGGGATGAACCGGTAATAATTCGGAGTCAATTAAAAACGATACATAACAGTTAACAGTTAACACAAAAGTCGATGAGATCAATACACTAGCAGTGATGTGGGAGTATGCGAGCCGGGGGGAACACGTGCTGCAAGTAAATTTCGTTGGGTTCAATCGGGAGGGTGTGTTTTACTCAACTGCTGACGGAGTCCAAAATCTCGGGTGCGGATTCCCTCACGCTTTCAGGGCAAATTTCTGAGGAAATTGAATTTCCAATGTTTTCACTAGGTGAAAGGTCGTCAATATATATGATATTGAGTGGACTTTTTCGTGATTGGACGCAGAGATTTTTCTTTAAATATCTCTGGAAAATTTTCGAGATTATTAAAAACTGCAAGAATTGCCAGAAAAATTGATTAGATTCGAGATCATAATTTTCTCAACTCAATGAATGTTCTGGTTTTTTGAGGAGAAAATGTTGAAGAACCGAGATTTAAGAATATCCAAATACTTTAGTAGTAGTTCTTCATTTTTTTACTACTGAATATTTCTCTCCGTGTGAAGGAGTTCATCCAAGGTCATTTGTGCAACATAGTCATCCTCTAGAGTAACATGATTGCCATAATTGAAACCTAATCAGGCTCCCTTAGAGTTAAATATCGCAGAAACTATGTACTATAAAATTTTACAAAAAATTCACCGTATTCGGAATTTATCAATCTACCACGGATTCGTTTTTGAACAACATAGTAAAAACTGTGTTCCCATAAGATGGAAAAATCTAGTTCGGGGGGACATATAACCACCATTTAGCCTGTGCCTAGTATTTATCGTCTTCTAAACTGTAAAGTATACTAATCTGTAAAGTTATTAGAATTTTTTTCAATAGCTGGGGAATATTAAAAACATTATCTATGAAAAACATGGGGACAACCGGAAGAAAACTCTGGTTTCTAGGAATATCCCTCAATTGAATAAATCCTTTTTCCTGAAATCGACGTCCATTAGTTACAATACTAACTGCAGCCAGAAGTTGGAATATTCCAACGACAACTATTTCATTTAGTAAATAGACTCGTAAGTACCCAACCAAATGTGATAAACCCCCGTATATTCCCTCCATTCCGGCGTCTTGAATCACCAAATGAAATCCAGTGAATTAGTATTCCATAATCGTTTGAGGATTGCACTTAATCCCCAGTAGTAGTTTGAAATGTAACGCAATCTCGTGGTGTGCCAGTATAGTACAACTCAGAGCATTCGCGCGTCTCAGCGTCTATCTTCACCGGCAATGTGTGATCCGATTGCATAACAAACTGAGAGAACCGCGCGAACACAGACGCCGTGTAGCGAGAGCCATTATACGACCGGTAGCACACGGTCAATCCAATGATCTTGAACTTTCCGTGTTGCATATACGACGCAAGCATATACATTGATAATTCCAGCAATATTCAAAACGTACAGGTTTACTCTGAGGATAGCATTTGCAATTTACATCTTTTGCGCCTATCACGCTACAACTAAGATATTTTAACGATATTGAGATATTTAAAAATAGAATTCAGTTGTGGTAGTAAATAATTCATAAATAAGGTTGTAAAAAGTTGAGTCAGTAGTGGAATTTGTTTGTTAACCGTGTTACGTCCCTAACAGATACAAACTGAAGGTCTAGTGGAAACACATTTATGCCATGAATAGAAATTAATCCGAACTTTTGGTAGAAAAAATGTTGTAGAATAATTTTTGATCATCGAAAGATTCTAGATTATACCTTCAGGCCCAACCGCACCAAGCACTGTTAAGCAAATAACCCCTGGGGTAAAATTTATTCTCCAAGTAAATTATATCCTACATACAAAAAACCTAAACGTAAACTGCGTTTTGCACGGTGCAATTTAGATTTCACTAAACGTAATTTATGTTCAACGCCAATATGACGCCTAATGGTTTTTTTTTGTCATTAAGAAATCGTAAATTACTATCTTAATAGAAACGCATTTTACGATTTACTTATGCGAAATTTGCGAAAAAACATCGTATTTTACTCAATTTTTACTCATGAGTTAATCAAATCTTTTCTACGGTAGTAAAAATATATAAAAATTTTAACTATATTTTGCACGTTATGCTGAAAAATAATGAAGTGATTTATTGGTTTCCGAAGAGTTGAAGGTGAACAACTTTTTCGGAGCTAAAAATAAATCGTAGTCATCCTCCAATTCTTTCGACTTCATCGGACGAACCTGATTACAATGTTGTGTTTCAGTTTCGACTGAATTACATTTCTTTCAATCACGAGTCTGACAGATACATTATCAGGACGAATGCATTTCCGAGTGTATCTGGCAACAATAACTCCAATATGATTTCATAATCCCTTTTCAGAGGAAATATTGACAATAAGACAATGTCCTGTTTTGGAACCTTTGTCCAAGTTTTAGAGATATTGAAGGGATGTCTCCCACAGGGGTTTCATTTGATCCACTGAAAGGATTAATATCCCTCGAGGGTTGGATCTATTTTAGACACCAAAAATCTATACTACAGCTGATAGGACGGATGAGATGGAAAAAGGAATGTTGAATACTTTCCTAGAAATCGCTACGAGGTGTATTTAGTTGGTAATCCGATACACATGGAAGTTCATATGGCTATCAATGCCAAATTAACAATTTGAACAAGTAAATCTAAACCAAAATACTAACCAAGAGAATTATTGCGTCGCCCGTGCATATAATACCCCTTAGCAGAAATCAGATTTTTCATTACACTGTCCGTAAAACGTCGTTTGGAAGCCAGAATTGAAAACTGAAAAAGTTTTTTTTTTTTTCAAATTTTCAAAGGGTCAGATTTTCCATTTTTCCCGGGGGAAAGTCGACTTTCGCCAAAATCGAATTTTTTAGCCGACTGAACGTTGATTCTAACTATTTAAGCGACGGGCTATTCAGAACTCTCAAAAGTATGTGGAAAAAGTGAAAACTGAAAAAGTATTTTTTTTCAGATTTTCAAAGGGTCAGATTTTCCATTTTTCCCGGGGGAAAGTCGACTTTCGCCAAAATCGAATTTTTTAGCCGACTGAACGTTGATTATAGCTATTTAAGCGGCGGGCTATTCAGCAATCTCAAAAGTATGTGGAAAAAGTGAAAACTGAAAGTTTTTTTTTTCAAATTTTCAAAGGGTCAGATTTTCCGTTTTTCCCGGCGGAAAGTCGACTTTCGCCAAAATCGAATTTTTTAGCCGACTGAACGTTGATTATAGCTATTTAAGCGGCGGGCTATTCAGCAATCTCAAAAGTATGTGGAAAAAGTGAAAACTGAAAAACAAAATTTTTCACCGGGGGCCACAAGGTCAGATTTTCGATTGTTACTTGGAACAAGGGTCAGATTTGTTAACAATTTCATTTTTTATTTGGACAATGCATGCAAGCGGAGGGACAAGAGTGGCTAGAATAGATTCTGCAACCTTCTCCCCTTGTTGGGTAAAAATTTCAAGCCTCCGCATACATGCATCTCCCCTCCACCCTCTCGTGAAATGTCGATTTTCGAGATTAAAAAAAAAACAATAATTGCATTTTTTATTTCAATAACGCATGAGTAAACAGGGATACGAACGCAGATTTAATATAGGCCCATAGAATTACGGGGACCGGCAAGGATTTGGAAAGTCTGAATACAAGTCCTGCTTACACCTAACAAGTGCTGAAATGGGACATAACCAGATGTAGAAAGGTCTCGGAAGCACTTGGGAAGAGGCTTCCCAAGACCTATCCATTTCTGAACGGAAAGGCCTAAGTAGAACTTGTCAGGTCCAATTATTCGACTCGGGTATATTTATTTTATAATACGGTAGGCAACGAGGTTTATATGACTATCAATGATAAATTGATAGTTAACTCCAGATCAAAATGTTAATGAGTGAAGGGGACCTTCCCTTCACCAGCAGAATGACTTGCTTCTTTCTTAGAATTCAAAATATTTGAATACATGTTACTTCCTCACAGAGAACGTTACATGATGAGCAATCAATAGACACGAAAACTATTCAATCTCATGAGAATTATTTACAATGGGAAGAACTGTAACTAGAGCAACCATTCGATAATTACTCACTATTCAATTCCGAGAGGAGGGTTTCAATTTAGGTTAGGAGTATAATATTTATCTCCACTTCTGAGTGTAGGAGTTGAGATAAGTGAAAGCCTATTCATCATCCGATATTCATGGAACGTGACCAGGTAACTCCATACCAAAACGTCAATGACTCTTTGTACCTCCAGCAGGCATTCATCACCATAGAAAGGGTCCTTTCATTTTGAGACTTGAAAATATTTGTGCACTAATTCCTCGTAGAAAATGTGATACAGAAAATTATCAATGAACTGGAAAAGTATTCCATTTCCTAAGAATCATTTACAATGAGAAGAACTGTAATTAGAGAAGCCCTGATAATTACAGTACACAAAGACATCATCGTCCTCAAATCAAATTTCCAAGCATCACCATGATATATAATCCAATGCATAATTGTGGATAAAATATTCCCCTAGTAACACTTTTCTCCCTTATTCCTCTCGTCGATAAAGAAACCAAATTGGAAGTACCATCATTACCTCCCGAATGCTAATGATCAAGAGAAACTGATTGAAAGAGAAGCGAAGAAATGAATATAACACAACGGAAGAGCATCCGCAGGATGCAATGAAGGTCAGGGATGTATGGCCAACCAGTAAAAGACGAATACCAACTAAGAACTTGATTTGAAAACCAATGCACAATCTGCTAGCTCATACCACACCATTAATTCACATAAGTAAAAAATTAATGGTTTCATCATGTACGTAGGCATTTAAATATTGACCGTTGGAGAGCAGAGGACAATAGAAAATGCACCGACATTTACATGATTCAGGTACAAACAAAACTCGATTTTACGTATTAGAGTCTGTCATCCATCCGCCCACATCCCGTGACTTGTGTCTTTATAATCTCCACTTGCAGCCACTGATATTCCAGATTTGCGCGTGAGACATCGCTCGACGAACAACCCATCTGCCCAGTGTGTTCGATTATTTATCGATATTATTGATTCTGTAAATATTTAAGTTGACTGTGTAAAACACGAGCGAAGTACAATAATGGCGAGACATGTAGTCTGCTGTTTTCTCCTTGGAGTGGCTATGCAAGCCCTCATTGTGTCTGCAGGGGTAAAAATCTGTTCTTTCATTCATAATTCGCACACAAAATGATCAGTGTATATCAGCAGTATAACTTCCCATAATTTTTTAAGCATGAATTATCCCAAAAAGGAAATATTTTACCCCAACCGGCGGATAATCTAGCCGTTTTCTGTGTAAATCAATCCTAAAACTGGGTTCAGTCATCATAAAATTGTGAAACATCTCAAAAGAAGACAAAATATACCAAAACAAAGGCGGATTTACACTGATCATTTTTTGTTGGCTGTGAATACAATCGTTACTCTATAGAGTTATGTCACTCCTTCCGAAATCTTTCATTTAGCGCCCGGATTTCATTACCGACGACATGATGGCAATGGTTGCGGATGATAAGGCGCGATGCATGGGGGAACATGGAACCACCGAAAGTAAGATTTACCCAGGTGGAAATTCGAATCAGCCTAGTCATGAACTGACCCATAAAACCGAGTATTGATCAGTCTAGGGTCATAAACGAAACGCTTGTTTGGTTTTAAGACCGGGATCTAATCCGGAATGTCTAATCAGGAAATCCTGACCACAATAGGACCATAACCTGGTCGAAAATCAGGCGACCGCAATCGAATACCCACTCAGGATTTGCTGCATCGATCGTGGTAAATTCAGTCGCATTAATTGGAAACATATTTTTTATAGCTCTCATCGATGAAGTGAATAATGGCGCTTTGCCAAATGATCGAGCTTTGACCTGCTACATGGACTGTCTCTTCGCAGCTTTCGGTGTCGTATGTATTTAAATCTTGTTATTATTTTCATGAGGAGTGAAATCAATGCTACTATTTTAGATTGACGAGGGAGAGCTTGAAGTAGACATGTTGGTTGGATTCCTCCCGGATCACATGCAGGATCAAGCGCGAGAACTTCTGGAGGCTTGTGCGAAACAGCGTAAAGAAACTTTTTCTGGGTCATATCTCCAAATGTGTAATCAATCTGAATACATCCACTGATTACCTTTGCTCTATTCACAGCTGGAGCAGATCCGTGTGACAAAGTCTTCAACATTGCTAAATGCGTACAGGCGAAACGACCAGATGTAAGACACAATCAATCTAATTTAGCATGAAACCATCAGATTTCACCTTCAATGTCTTCAAAACTTTTCAGCTGTGGTTCATGATCTGAGCTGGACAAGACGTAGAATCAAGAAGGCTGGGCGAGTTTGCAGATGAGAGAGTGTAGTCAATTAATTGAAAGTGGACATGTTAACACTCGGAGGATCGCAAGATCGGGGTGCAAGAGTACATAAAGAAAAAGAGACACTTCAACCAGGAATTATCGACAGTCAACGACCTCCAATTCCTTCAAACTCAGAGACAGCCAACCCATCGTTGAAGATTGTAATGTGTGTGCATGTCCTTCGATGCATGAATGCGTGATACCGGTGACAGGCAACGAAAATTTATTAGAACAATCATTAAGGTGATCTGTTCAAGGCTTAACATACTTAATCAATGATGAAACAATGGATAGTATTATTGCAATAAAATACAAATTTATGCAGACGAACTTTACGCGACGGCAGATGAACTTCTTTCACCTTGGAAAATTCAAAAGCCCGTTTAATCATTTCGCACGTCAGAATCAGTTATGGATATCACGGTGTCCTATGCGAATGCTCTCATGAAAATTAATTGCCTGAAGTTTCCTCCGTGCTAGACGCATTTTCATATTTCCAATTCTACTTCAAATAACTTTGAAACTCTTCAACAACACCGGCAACGTGCCAGGCTTTTTCGAAATTGTAACGTTTTAAATTAAAACTCAAATTACAGTGGAAGAATACTTCGTTTTTATAGCCTACGATAGGGGACGACTGGCGATAAAATAGATGCAGCACTGCCAACTTCATTCTGTCCGTTTCGAAATGATAGCGGAGTAGAATAGAAACTTTGAGATCGTTGTAATTAACTTTATTACTTGACATTCATCGTATGAAGAAGTAGTAGAAGTTTCGATGTTTTCACTCAAAGCGCAACTTCCATATTTGGACACATTTTCAGTTACATGACATTACAGAGATATTAGAATGAATACTGCATGAGCTTTAAATTTCATTACTCGATGAGGTATTCATTCTTCGGTAAGTATATTAAATAATGCAAATTCAGGGAATATCTTGCTGGTGGGAAAGGAGGAGGAGCTGTGGTTTATTAAGCGTTAAATATGTACCTACGAGAAATGTTGTGTGAAATAGGTGGTTGTAGGTTTGTTCAGAGGCCACCGGGGTTTCCGAAAATTAATGAATACTCCCGTATTAAATTATACGCTAGCACGGTCGATATAATTGAGTTTCTGTTAAAGATTAGATGCTAATCTGATTGATAATCACTAGGGTGCGTTTATCAAGTTAAGCTATGCATGCTGGTGTAGACTACTGGATTAATGAGTCGAGGGAATTTCAGTGAATGGGGGGTCTAACATACATCAGACGACATTTGCGCTCATTGAATAGATGATTTTCATTTTGCGCCATAAATTCACTATCCAATAAGATTGAAAGGTCGATTTATGGGGGCAAATTTGATTTTAACGTCTTCTCAATGGCATTTTTTTTGCTAACACAAATAATGTATCACAGAGAAAAGTTTGTGCTTGAAATATGGAATTATTCGATGCTGAGTATCCATATTTCCAATGGATCCAATGAGTTTAAATTTTATGATCATCACTGACAATCATTGGATCATTAATTTTTCTCTGTATGACATGTCTACATATGACTCTGTACCTTAAGATCGATAGAGTGAATAGCAGCAGAGTTTGGAGAAGGATCTTTCGTAGGTGCTCTCTTTGTAACAGTGTTGTTAACATTTGGCAGAGATCCTCCACCCGTGTACTGATTTCCCAGGTTAATGTGAAGATGTTTACTGCCACTAGACTGGGGTGGACTAGCACCAGCACTCTTGACGGACAGAGTCTCTGGGACACCACCAGTGCCAGTAGGACTCGTACCAACTGAACTGCTTGCTGACGCCACCTAAGCAATTTCATCAACACCACGTTTTTGCTTTTCCCAAATTATCCATTTTATGTTAAGATCTAATTGTGGGGAGTGAGTCATGCATTGTAAATCATAAATGTGATGGCGGTAAAAAGAAAAACCGATCTATCCTCGTCCGAGTTGGGCCCATTCGAATCGTTGGATGTTTTTTATTTTTGCAATTGCAATATTCAACTTTTTACGTTTACTTTTTAGAAATTTCCAAGACTTTTATCGGAAATTCTTTGAAAACTACGCAATAGTTGCACTTAAATTCTCAATATTGTGAATTTGAATTCAATTTAAGATTAAATCGTTCATGGAATCCCTCATTCAGGTTGGAAATTCAGGATAATTGGGGTTTTCAGGTTAGATTATCACTGATATTTCAATGACATCTAAAATTTTCAAATTCATTGCCGAAATTGAACATCACATCCAACTGAATTATCAGTGAATTAAAAATTCAGCGAAATCGTTGCTTGAATTTTCAAATTATTTAATAATTTTCATTATCATGTGGACCTGAAAACTGCTATTCCATTGAATACTCCAGAATTCAACTGATTTTTTCGGTTGCGATTCATGTTTCGCCACAATGAACCCTCCCCTGATACGATTCTCCGGCATTTCGGTACACTCGCTATCTATTCCTCAGTATTTCGAGGTCGTTCCTTATCGCTGAATAGACGGTTACTGAAATGCGCACGTCAAAGAGATGAATTTTGAGGTGAATTTTTTTTAAAAAGTAAACTCAAACAATATTAACTGAGATTAAGTTGAAAAAATGGAATCATGGAATAACAATTATTAATATGGCTTCTGTCTCATCAATTTTGGCGTTTTATTTTCCACGATCAAATTTTTCGAGCCACACGTGCGAATAGAGTCATTTCTAAAACCTTTCAGTGTATACGCACATTTTTACATTCGACGTTTTATACACGTGGACTCGCTAACACAATAAAATCGTTCCAATGCGACGATAACGTTTTATTGTTGTACCGAGTAACAACCCATCTAAGAGGAGAAAACTTGAACGCGAGGAGCTTAATTCCAAATTTCGGTTTTGAAGAGGCGATCGTTACGTCAGCAGCAATTGTCAACACAAAAAAAATGATTCATTTGAATTAAATAAAACTTATCTGAATGAAATGAGCAGGAAATTCATCAATATCAAAGAAATATTTTCTCATGGATATGCAAATCGTCGTGATACGACGATTAATGTCGTCAATTAGAAATAAAATAATGTTTCAGACAACGAAGAGATCAGAGAAATAAATGGGATTGAATCAATCATTCATCTGATTGTCACAGAGGATTTATTGGGAACGAATGAATTATTCATTTCGTAGAATTAAAATATTTTCATTGAAATGAATATATGAGTTTATTCACTTCAAATTGACGATTTTTCTTTGATTTGAACGCCTTTTTTTTGTCTTGCAGAATGAATTTGTAATGGAAATCGTACTCTTCCCGGCAGACGTTCTGGGCAAAAGAAAAATCGATTTATGCCAATCAAATATGTTTGAAATAACTAAATGCTGCATTTGACCGCAGAGAAAAAAATTTAATAATTTTTAAGTATGTGTGACGAAGCGATCAGCATTCATTAACACATAATGAGCTTTTTGAATTCCCAGGAACATTGGTATTCCCATTTCAAATGTTAATCGTTTATGAATCAGCCAATGGAATGGAAAGATTGGAAAACTTGTTGTGGCCACTATGTAAATACTCGTATACCGTTAATCGGCTCAAGAAACATAGCCCCGGGAAATAGAAATTCCACGATTTGTTTCACATTGTGTCCACAAAAATGATGAAATCTTGAGATTTTGTTTCAACCTATAGATTAGCTTCCTTAATTCTTCTATAAATACTATTCAATTTCGATTCATGTGAATGGCATTCATGTTCAGCATTCCTACATTTTTCTTACATGAATAATTCTATTGATTGTGGACATTACAATCATCCGTTCAATAGTAAATTGACGGATTGAGTAGCATTCAATTGTGTTCAGAATTTAAAAAAAATTACAAGAATTCTCTTCTTATCTTTGAGTATTGAAGAGGCGAATTGAAGAACTGCTGTCCCTTCTTTCACACGGAACGAACATTTTTTCGGGAGCAAAAAATGCATGGCAGTGCAAAATAACGAATGGGCCGTGCTAGAAATGAGGTTTCAAACTGGCACAGAATGCAGCAATTTTTTGGAACAACTGAATCTATTTTTGCGATAATAATTTTTCATCTCAGGACACTCTTGAAATGTTCTACACGAGATAGTTTATTCTTGGTAATTTTCAACTTGAAATTTTCTTGGTTCAAACAAGCCGTGTTTGAGAGCATGTGTTTTTCTCCTACACTGAGAGTAAAACAGGGGAATTCTCAAAGAAGTCTTACTTGTGCCAAAAAAATCGTTTGTCAAAATTTATCAAAAAAGGATTTTTTGTGCCAAATATGCAAAGCGTGCGCGGACATTAAAAAATTTTATTGCAAAAACAGATTTAGTCTTTTAAAAAAAAATGTATTCTCTGCGCAACTAAGAAATGTAATTTCTAGCACTACTTCTTCGTTACTCCTTGTTCCCATACGTATTTTCCTCCCGGCAAATGCTCATTTTATATGAAACGAGGGATAGTAGTTTGTCGTTTCGGGTATTCAATAATCGCAGATAAAGAATGAATTCTTAAATGAAATAATAATAATTATATAACAGCAATCTTGTAACTTAGGGACAAAATATTTCTTGATAAAAAAACTTCCGTCTATAAAATATATTTTTTTCCTGAAAAGGCATCGTCTTGTATGAATGATCCGCCTCTTGAGCCAAATATTTCATTGTTGTTGAGAGCAGAGCAATTATTCATGTTTGAGACTTTTAAATTCGAAGCAAACAATTATTTTTTGTTCATTTTCAACTAACGATTTTGTTCATCCAAATAAGACTTGCTTGAGAACTTGTTCGTTTTTCTCTCAGTGTAGAGTGGAATTTAGTTAAAAATCAAGGCAACACTGTTAGAAATCTTCGTCTGAATTTTCCGTGTCAAATTCCGGAAATTTTCATCGTCTTCAAATTCCACTGAAATTTCAGAAAATCTTGTCAACTCAAATATTCCATTGATTTTCTATTCAAACGATCTGGAAATCAATAAAATACTTGATTTTTCCGTTCAATTATTCTATGAAAATTCAGAAAAATTCACGGAAAAATTGAAAATTCATGTCATTTTGTTTCTGAATATTCATATTCCACTGAAAATTCAATCAAGTTCTAAAATTTCCATCTTACTCCCACTGAAAACTCATGAATTTCCGTTAATTCTACCTAAAACTTGAAACTTGAAATTTCATAACCATTTTTTCCCTAAATTCGATTCAATATCACTCTCATGAGATTTACTATAATATCTTCTATGAAATTTCTAAAAATTTCAAACAACGAACACCGATAGGCAACACGCTAATGAAATAATACTAAATACGGACTCAATTTTTCATCATTTTTTCCATTTTCACGTAGATTCATTCATCCTATTCACTATCTCATTATAAAAATAAATGGAAAAATAAATGAACACATTTCTCAAAAATTCAATCAGCAGAGAGTGAAATCTGAGTTACAATAATTGCATTCTCCGCTCCAATTCAATTTTCCCCAAAACAAAGAAAAGGCAAATGAAAAAAGCTGTTTACATCTCTTCACGTGAAGCGATGCCGAGTAACACCGAAATGAATTCAGAAATTCAAATGAGGCCACGACGAATGTGATAATGAGACGCCCAACTTCAACATCACGAGTTAGAATTTTGCCATTTCGTATCCACGCTCGATGATCATTATTCAGTTCTCATTATAATTTTTACAGAAACTGAGAAAAAGAAAATAATAAATAATGTAGGTTCAATGGCTAAATGGAAACGTGAGGGAAAAAGAAAACAAAAAAATTCCGGATTCTCTCACGTTTGTGGAGATTCTGTCCTCGAGATACGCGTGGCTGATAAGGGAGTACAGGCGTGCGCTCGGCAGATACTTATTCATGCCTGAGAATATTTCCCTACACTTGTGTAAAGAATGTAACTCAAAATACTTATAATCGTCATTGAACGGGTATCAAGAAATATAATTGTACAGGGAATAATTATTCCGCACGTTCATATCAATGTTAACAGTTGAAATGATTTTTTATCGGTTAAAATGCGATATAACGGTCGATTTAACCCGTTTCACGAGAGGAAAACACGTGTTTTCGTAAACAAAACTTACTCAAGACGAATTACGCAAAAGGAATTAATTGCGAGCAAATATTGATGAAATAAACGATAAAAAGGTACCAAAATGCAAAATTGGATTAATTTTTTATTGCAGTAGAATTGAGAATGAAAAATAAAAGCGTGGGCTTTACTAAATAAAATTTCAACGAAGTAATCTAAATACAAATGAAACCACAAAAATCACAAAATGAATCAAATATTGGTGAAAAAAAGAAAAAAATGGTACTAAAATACAAAATTGGATTAATTTTCCACTGTAGCAAAATTAAGAATGAAAAATAAAACCGTGGGCTTCATTAAATAAAATTTTAACGAAGTAATCTGAACACAAATAAAACTACCATGATTTTAAAAAACTTCTCGAAATTGTCAATGAATCAATATCATCGAATAATACGATGCGTCGGCATATTTATCGAGAAGTGATATCAATGTGAACACTTGAATAAAAAATGTTATCAGCTAAATTTTTGGGTAGAGGAAATTTGACCCATTTTGCATGATTACACAATTTTTTCATTAAGACTCGAAAGTGAACGAACAGATGGAACAGACGAAACAAAAATTCAACGATTAATGGGATTGAAGGAAAAAAATGACCAAATTATGAATTGACTAAACTGTCCAGTGAATTTGGTTTAAAAATCTACCTAAAATTAAATGAAACTATGACTTTTCCAAATAAAAACAACAAAACATTTCCCACTCAATTTCATTCCCGATTACGAAAGGAACTCCTTAATTAAACTCATGGCTTAAGAGAAGTGAGACGAATCAAATCGACGTAAATGTTTCAACTCAATTTTCATCAGTAAATATTTCACAGCAGAAAAAATAGTTTTGTGAAATTTGTTTCCAGAGAAATATCAACCTATTGCACATAATTGAAAGAGGATATTTTTTCACAAACGATAAATAGCCACCAGACATGAACAAAATGAATGCAATTCACCCAAGAGATGAAACAAACGAAATAAAAACCCAATCATCGATTAAAAAAATCAACCAAATGAAAAAATCAACGGATCTTTCCCCAGAAGTTGAATTAAAAACGGACTTAAAATCTAAAAAATGACGTTTCCCAGCAAAAAATCCCCCGTGAAGTTTTCCATGCGCTTCACTCCCCCGCCGCCGAAGAATCTCCCCAACCGATCAATACCCCATAAATATCGCCTCGAAAATCGTTGAATAAAAAATGTCAAACAATCTCAAAGCCCTCAAACATAACTCTTTCCCTCCCCATTTTTCGAGTGTCACTCAACCCTCTCCCTGCCTATTACATCTATAAATACAAGAGTGTGTATACGAATCTCAAAAAGAAATGGAAAAAAGCAAGTCGTCTCTGTTGTAGCTCCTCGAGGCCATTGGCAGTAAAACACGGCCGTTAGAATCCTCAGTATCCGGTTAAATACCATCCCACGAAATACCAGAAAATGAAAACATACCAGTGGCCCTCCCCTTCCCATTAACCATAAAAAAAAATGCTGTTGCCCCTCGGGGGTCACTCTCATCCGATGTTCGCCAGACTCTCGACAATTTCCCGCCCATAATTACAATTATTCCCACTCCCAACCGACGACAAAAAAGTGAAAAAAAAATTCATAAACCGTCTGCACGCAGCTGCTAATACAGAAAAAAAATGAGAACAGAGAGATGAAGGGTGGGGGAGGGAAAAATTCCTCACACATTTGGATTAACTCTCATGCACGTTAACTCCGTGTGACTCTTAAAATATACACGAGGAAGTGTATGCACACGTCCGGGCTTTCACGTATGTTTACGTTGCCTCGGCCGTCGGCAGAGAGGACCGAATCCCTCTTCCCACCGAAATTGTTTAATAAAATAATACAAGAACCACGTGTAAATGTGCAAAGGGCTAAACTGAAAATAATAACAAACCAAAGAGTAATTTATCACTGGTAACAACACCATGACATTACAAAAAACTAGGTTAATCATTAATTTCATCTCGACGAGGCCAAGAATGTGGAATCCTTACCCGACTCGTGACATCCGAAACCTCACGCATAATAGCTTCAAAAGCAGCCGTCTCCTCTGCCTGTTTCTGGTTGAGGAGGGCGATCTTTTCACTGAATTTCCGTGGGTTCGCCATGATGGCCACCGCACAAGATACAGACCAAAAATATTTTCCCAAAAAAAAAGATAATTCGCCAACAAGAGCCAAATCAATTCCCCTCAACACCTGAAATTATCCCTAAATATTCAACTTTCTGTCGTCACAGCAGCTCAATTATTCACCGGGTGAGGTTAATTATTCATTCAACTCGAAAAAGTCACACCAAAAAACCACCACTGCTCGTGAGACCGATACCTCCTCCCCACTGCACACACCGTGTTTTTTTTCCTCGCCACCTTCCACCTCTTTATTTTTCTCACTCAACTTCCACCCGCCCGAGCTCCAAAATATTGCTCCCCTCGTATCGATGAAAATTCCGACAATCGTGGAAACAAAGTGTAACGAATACTCCGAATCAACCAGAAAAGCCAGAACCCCGTTTCCCCACGTCACTTGCACTACCCCTTTGTTCCAACAATCACTCAGGGTAAAACAACCCGAAATGTTTACACTGTGACATTTTCACTGATAAATCACTCCACCGACGAATAACCATGTCGCCCCAAATTTCATGGTAAACATTTGCCTCCAAACCCGTAGTTCCCCCATGTACTCACTTATTCCACAGACTCTCCACGTTTGTTTATTTCTCAAAACCGATGATTCTCAGTTTTACAGATATTACCCAACACCCATTGACACTGAATAACACAAATTCGTTCACCACAATGTACTCACTCCTTTATTTATTTATTTTTTTAGAGGGAAAACACGACTGACTCTACGATTGACTGACGGTCACTGATACGCAAGATTATGCGGCGCAGAGCGCCACGCGCATCGCGCAGAAACTGATGTTTTTTGTGGAGCCATTGGGGATCCGTATCACTACACAGGGATTGACTGCAACTCTTTTTTTTTTTTTCAACAATTCCAAAGCGTTAAAGATTTTTCCCCTCTGTTTATCACTCCGTTCGCGTGATTTATTTGGATTGAAAACTCAATGTTTTTTTTATCGCGAGCGGGAGCTCGCACTTTGACACGATGCTTTATCCCAGTCTCTTCCTCGCGAGGAGGGGATGACTGATGGCGGGGCGGCAGGGGAGGGGGCACCACTTGGTTTAAGATTACCCTGGCGGAGGTTATTTTAGCGTTGAATATGGGTCTGAATCTTGCGTGTTGTATTTAGAAGGGAGCAGGGATGAGCAGTGCATTGCGCGCGCGACGATGACAGACTGAGGAAGCCCGCCCATTCCTATTTCTCAGCTGATGGTGCCATAGCCTGTTTTACCGACTCAATACGGAGGTTTGAGCGGGAAGTCAGCGGCCATTTCGAAGAATTTTTTCATCGAATCACGTTCACCTTCGGCTTTTGAATATGATTATGAGATGTTGTAAACAAGTGGGTGTGAAAGTGGGGATAATTTGAGGAGGATATTAATTGGAATTAGCGTGGGGTGCGGGCGGTTGAGTTGGGGATAGAATTCTTGGGAGGAAAGGGAGAAACGCATTTCAGTGGGTAAATTACTTGTATAATGCACTCTGGCCTTGAGGATTTTTCCTCGTTTGTATTATCTGGGATATTTGTCATTTTACGGTGGCACGTCCGCTGAGGCAAGTGGAACTGCCACTGGTGCAATCGCACGGCCTAGCGCGAGTATTTTTGATGTTTAAGATTTTTTTATGTTTGATTGTGGGTGGAACCGTTGATTCTTGGGATGTACAAATTCTGCGAAGACTTGGATCTCGAGGAATTGCCGGCTACGGTGTATAGGGAGCTAGTGGATGAGCTGAATGTTGATGATAATTGGGTTCGTTTGGGGAATTACGTAGCGGAGCGGCTGGAACTCGGGTAAATCAGTTTGAGTTGAGTTACGCTGTTGGAAGTTTTTTTGAAATTTCATGGAAGATGTAGTGAATCTCATGAGAGTGACATTGAATCGGATTTAGGGAAAAACATTTATGGAATTTCAAGTTTTAAGGTGTTTCGTGTGAACAGTCAAAATAATGAAAAATATTTGGAAAATTCATGGAAGAAACTTTTGAGTATGCTGCATCATTGAGAATTTTTGGACTTTTTTTCGGATCTGAGTCTCACAATTCTTAATGTTAATGTCTAGAGGGGTTCCCCTTAAGTAGAATTCACGGAAATTCATGATTTTTTAGTGGGAGTGAACTGGAAATTTCACAACTTGATTGAATTTTCAGTGGAACATGAATATTCAGAAACAGAATGACATGAATTTCCAATTTTTCCCTGAATTTTCCTGATTTTTATGCATTTCTACAGAATAATTGAACTGAAAAATCAAGTATTTTATTGATTTCCAGATCATTTGAACAGAAAATCAATGGAATATTTGATTTTTCAATGACAAGATTTCCTGAAATGTCAGTGGGACTTGAACACGATAAAAATGTTCGGAATTCGGCACGAAAAATTCAGACGAAAATTTTTAACAGTGTAGTTTTGTAGTGGGGCTGGTTGAGGACGAATAATTAAGGTAGAATTGTGCAGGCCAGGATGGCTGAAGTCTCTGAGGGGCAGGGGAGCCAACAGGGGACCAGAATCGCCAGCTGATAATTTATTGTATCAATTGAGCATTAGAATGTGCACGGTGGGAATCTTGGGTGATTTGATGGAGGATTGCGGACTTTTGAGGGCATTATCGACGTTGAGAGAGACAGGTATTTATCTCAGATCCTCTAATTAAAACTAAATGACACATTTTCGGTCAGAAATATTTTTCGCCAAGCTCATGCTAGACTTGGGGATATTTCATGTTTATCTTACCTTAAAAAATTTCTTTCTCAAGATCTTTTTGGTTTTTGAACAGGTGTTTTTCTATATTTTTTAATACTAAAAGATTATTGCTTATAGAATGATTTTTGAATTTTTTGATTTTGAAATATGTAATAATAATGATAATAATGAACGGTAATTATTTTTATATTAAAAAAAATGAAAATTTCTCAAATTATAATGATTTTGATATGAAAGAAAATCTTTAATCAATAAGAAATCTGAGACACTAATTTATTCACTTTAATGTTTTGTTTATATTTCATGTAGGATACTAAAATATTTTTATCCCTTTTTTTAATTAGGGGTCGAAAAGTTCGGTTGTCGACAAGAGTTCTAGTTATTTAATTATTCGTTTTTAGGCATATATAATCGATTTTTAGAAATCGTATTCCAATGGCCCGCAACTCATTCAATTACAGAACCTTTGACCATCACCAGACATCCAAATTTCCCCTGCCAAGAAGTCAAAGTATCCGTGGGTAAAAAAATCCAGTTGATCTGTGAAGCAACAGGCCTCCCACCTGCCTCCTATGCCTGGTACCACGGCGATTCAATCCTGAATGAAGTAGCGAAAGAACTGAACTTGGAAATAACTAAAGAGGACCAGGAGGGTGAATACAGGTGTTTAGTGTCTCAAGTTGGCCTCGAGGGGAAAATTCTAGATCAACTGCTCTCCGAATCGGTTTATGTCACCGTCAACCCAACTCCAGTTGTCGTTGAATGCCAGCCGTTACCATTCGTAGAAATTAAAAAGGGGAAATCCCTGGTTTTATCCTGCAAAGTCAAGAGTCACCCAGAACCGATTTATCAGTGGTTTAGAGATAATACGAAATTAGAGATGCAGACGTCGAGTGTACTGAAAGTATGGGAGAATTTTTTTCAATTATTTTGGAATTAATTTTAAAAATTTTCCTAGTTTATCTTGGGAATGAATTATTTTAGAAGGAAATGTCGAGAGACCTTTTTTATTACTGAGGAAATTTCCTCCAATGACAAGTTTAGGTGAAATTTATAGATATTCTTTTGTGGATGAATAAATCAATTTTTTGAATCTTCAATGGAATTCCATTTTCTAGTCTATATCACGATGAAAATTCACAAAAATAAACAAAATAAAAAACGAACGTTACATCCAATCTATTGAAAAATCAATTGAATGTAATATTCAATTTTCACTATGAGAAATCAATGAAAGATACAATTTCTTTGAATTTTTTAAATTCAATGAAAAATTTCATGAAAAATTTGATCTTGAATTACATTAAAATTCACAAAATTAGGAATTCAAATGCAACTATGCCTTTTCATTGTCAAATTACCAAAAAATGTGACAATGAAAATCCAAAAAATTAACTCCCCACTAAAAATATTACTTTATCTATTAATTTATATTTAATTCTGTAGATTGACAATTTCAACTCAAACGACGAGGGGAAATATTATTGTTACATTAAAAATAAAGTCAGCGAAGTCTACACTGAAAGATCCACTGTTATTGTAAGTAAAAATGCACTTCAGAAGTTAATTCTATGAAATCATTATTCACTTTTTTAAAATTAATTAAAAAAATTGTATTCACTTTGATTTTCTCGGTTGTAATATCTCAAGAGTCTCAAAATTATCGAATATCTCCCGATAGTTTTGTTGGAGAGCACCAAGGAATAGTTTTCCAATTTTTTTTATTGCAAAAGTTGTTGAGATCCAGGAAAACTTGAGGGAAATATCCGATGAATTTTGAACGTGAGGGGTATTCGGAGGATAATTCCTCCAATTCTGAAATTATCAGCGTGAGACGTGTCACGTGACTCCGAATACTGCAGCCTGATTGGTTGAAATGGGAATGGAGGAAATAATCACGATAAAACTTTCCAGATGGAGATACCGAGGGAAAAGGCAACAGCAAAAATCGCGTTATTAATTGCCAACGAGGATTATGACCATCACGACAGACTCAAGACACCCAAGAATGACGTTGCAAAGCTCGCCAAGTTGCTGGAGGAAATTGGATTCAATGTTATTTGCTTCGCTAATCTGAATATTCAACAGATGAAAAATGCCATGTCTATTTTTGCTGCAGCTTTGTCCGAAGGAGCTTATGGTAATGAAAGTAAATCAACAATATCATCATTTTTTATTTAAATTTATTTTTCTTCTCTTGTCAGGACTGTTCTATTTCGCTGGCCATGGCTTCAAGATGCAGGAAAGCTACGTGTTATCCGTGGATGCACCGAAAACGTTTCTGAGAAGCGACGCAATTTGCGAGAGTGAGATATTATCAATTATGATGTCGAAAGATCCTGCACTTCTGGCTGTCATTCTTGATACGTGTCAAACAGTTCCTCCAAAGTGAGTTTTAGAAATGTTGCAATGAGTTTAAACTGCACTCAATTAAGGAATTTATGCCTGAGTTATGAATATTTTTAAGAAAGCCAAAAGCGTTCACTCCGACCTCATTCTCTCCTACTCTTAAAGTATTCATTGATGAGGAAACAGGAAATTTGATTTCATATTGTGATCCATATTTGATTCCAGAGAATCAAATCCAGATATTCACAGAGAAATACCGAGAGTGAATGAGTACAGGAGCAGGAAGAACTTGAGGAATTTAATTCAAGCTTATTCAACGTCCAGCCATCGTCCTAGTTACGAAAGATCCAGCAATGAGAATGGACTGTATGTTACTCATCTCAGTAAATTCATTACGAAGGATATTCCTGTGCAGAAGGTCTTCGAGCAAGTCGGGAGATGTAATTTTTGCACGAGTTTTTATGCTGAATAATTAACACTGCTTTGAATTTCCAACTGAAATTTCTGAAATTTCTGAACATTCAGAATTCAAGGAGTTCATGACTTTCCAGAGAATCAGAATAAAAGGGAACTGAATTTTCCAAGGGTATCGAATAAAGTCGAGCGCGGTAACATGAATACTTGGCATGAATGCTATCCTTTCTGGGCTTCAAAAATTGCCTGATATTGCCATGAAATTTTATTACTTTACTGGAAAGAATGCGAATTGACGCGGAATATTTCAGAATAATGGAAGTTTCCGTCGTAAAGAATATCAATACTGCTTCGAAAATTAACCGCTAAAACCATGAAATTTCTGAAAAAAAAATATCAGTACTTTCTGACCCATTCAACATGAATATTCAATGCTCCACGGAAAATGTTGGACTCCATATTCTATTTGTTGTAAGTTTCCCTTCGAATTCTAAAAATCTTTGTTGCAAAATTCAAAGAAAATTCTCAACAGTGTTCAATTGTGCTTGTCCTCAACTCCTTGAATTAATTCTCATTCTCCTTTTCTTTATTTTCCACAGCTATAGACACGTGGTTCAAAGGAAGAGAGCGAAATCAAATTCCAATGTTTGCATTGACTGTGACAAAACCATATCGACTGACTGATGGAATTTATGCCAGTAATTATCTAAAAATACGATGGATTATCTGAATTGAAATTGTTTTATTCCCCTTGAAACACTGCTTTCAATAATCATTTCAGAAAATTCGTCTCTGGAGCCTTCAAAATTGGACCAATTATTCAGCTTCCCCTCGAAAAAAATTGAAATTTCATTCCAACAAAGTGGAATCAACTGCCAGGTTCACATATCCCCCTACCTCAAGCCCTTCTGCAACATTATAAAACTTTCATTTCATGTAGTCGACGGTTTATCAGTCAGCCTCTACAATTTGGTCCCAATAGAGCCCAACAATTTATTCCGAACGAAAAACAATGAATTCTGGATTCATAATCCCCAAAGGAACAAAGTAAGTTTGGTACAATGAATCATGCTGTTGTAATGAAATAAAAAGGATAACTGAGAACTTTTATTTATGGTTTCTATTATTCTCAGGGCCCCCTGGCGATATTCATCGAACGAGATGGGAATCGAGTGGGCGCCTCAGCCCTCAAGTTAATGGACTACGTACCTAAGATCCTTCAAAGCTTATGAACATTCTTGAAAATATTTTTTCTGCACTGTTTCTCACGATTCCTCGTTTTAGAATTGGTATTGTATACTTCCTAAACTCGGAAATTTGAAAATTATTGCAAAAAAATATTGTACCGGACAGTCCACGCACGAAAAAATTTAATCGAAAAACCTATCGAATTCGTTAGAAAATTCTATTGAATTTCTGTTAAACTTTTGTGGAGAATTATGCACTGAGAGAAAAACAACAGAGTTCTCAAACAAGTCTTACTTGTGCCAAATAAATCGTTTGTTAAGAATTATCAAAAAAGGATTTGACCGTCAATTTGCAACTATATAGACGATTTTTGGTTATTACCAGTTATTTTTGTCACTCACATCTCTATATTTTACCGGTGTGGTTGGTCAGTTCACAACTCGACACGAGTAAAAAATCGGAAAAATACTATTGTTATATTCGAGATAATAATGAAAACGTGGAGAGAAAATTTTCAAACAAAAATGTATTTTACAATTCGTCAAACAGGAGAGTTTCGAAGTGTTTTTAACGTAAATTATTACCATCCTCATTGGCTCTAAGTATTAAAAACAGCGGATTATTTCTGGAAGAATCAGAGAATTATAAGATTACTTTCAGTAGAAAATTAGAGGAAGTAAAAAACATGAATTTTCAATAATTTTCTAATTGAAATAATTGAGAGTTGCTGACTTACGTATGCCAAGAGCATGACTTCGTTACACAAATTAACGATCCAAGGTTCATCATTGCCATTGGTATAATCTTTGATAAATCTATAATTCGCGAGGAATATTTTGTCTCGATACTCTGGCATCAGTCCCATTTGTAACGGAGGGTTGATATTTTTTTCTCTCATTTCTGCCAAACCTCTCAGGGAATAATATACCATGAGTATCTCAGCGTAAGCCTTCTTGTTATCTAAAATGAAACGAATTATGAAATTAATGAGATATCATCAGCTTTATTTATGTAAATAAATGACACAATTATTTGGCCTTACCTCCTTCTCCTTCATATAGCATATTCATTGTGTAAGGAAACTGTCCATAAATATCTTCTTTTCTAATAGCAATGAGTTCTTTTTGCGAGGGCGTTAGTGTACAAATTTTCTGTCTCAATTGCTGGATAACTTCAGGGGTGACAAGTCCCTCCAGGGCCTCATAGTTCTCTTTGCTCAGAAAATGGGACACTGTTTCAACTGCCTAAACAAAAATGTCAGCAAGAAATCAGACGAGAAGTGGACAATTCCATTTTGGAGGGAAATAGTTACTGAAACTTTTAGTAAAAAATCATGACACATTCGTTAGGGAAGTCTATTGAACATTTTATCGGTTTTTCCCGGATTTTCTTGAGACGTTCCGCAGATTTTCTGCGCGTTCTTTTGAGTAGAAAAACATTCAACAGAAAATAGCCTATAAAACCGTATTATTGGAAAAAAAATTTTTTTGCTTCTTGAATTCATTTTTCCTCGTTACACTCATCGACTCAATTGGAGTTTATTCATCCTACTTCTACAGAACTTGATGAATCCAGTCAACAGCAATTGCTCGCTCCCCTCCCAAACAAATCCCAAAATCCAATCCCTCAGAAACCCGTCCGATCCCACAGCCTCTATCCTCGAATCCTCACTTAAAAACCCTCACAATTACTTCCACCCAATTCCAAAAAAATGATCTTCCTACTTGTTTCGACGCTTCAACAAACTCCGGCACTTGGAACGAGGGATCATATCTCCTCAGATGTCCCTGAAGTTGGAAGATACTCGAAATTGTCTTGAAAATTCCAGGCACAATAATCAAATCGTTCCCAACCAAGGGTGGAAGAACATTCTCCGATGCTGGATCTTCCTTAGTATCAATGCTGTAACACCTCTGCAGAGGCAAACCCCCATTCACTGATCCCCCAAGAACGTTCTTCCAACAACACACATCATAACCACGAACCACTTCCCTCGGCTGTGACGCGAATACCCTACCGACTTGACGGATTCTCGTCGGTGAAAAACTCTTAGAAATATTAAAAAACATGGTATGAAACCAGGAAAAAACCTGGCATTATCCACCAGCGGTCCCGGTCCACTGCCGAAAACCGTGTGTTTTCTAACCTCAAAATCTACCCAAAAACGATATCCAAGGGGCAGTAAAAATTATTGACCCCTCAATATCTAATCTGTGAGAGACAATTGTCTCTCACAATTTTCCTAATGACGGACCACCAACCGAATTGTTCAATCTTTTAATTATTCAATTCCGGAGCAACACCCGGGAAATTTTGAATAGTACTGTTGAGTAGGTAACTAGCAACGATCGGGGTCCCTAGCAAAGAGATTGACGAAAGTAGAGGCTTCAGTATGGAAGGGATGGCGCCACGGTCAATTTAGGCCTCTGGGGCGAACTCACCGCCAGAATTTTTTGGGAATGTCTCCGCAAGTGGTGGGCTAAACTTTAATCGTTAAATTCAATTAGAGAAGATTTGCAACGACAAATAATTTTCAATCACCCAGTCTTTATTTATTCTATGTATAATCCTTGACAATAAATCAAGCAATGAAATTGTCTCACAAAAAAAAAATTTTGCACGATTTCAGTAAAATTTACAAAAAATAAAGAATTAAATCAACACAAATGAGTAAATTTAAGATATATTTAGCGTAGGTACATAAACCCTAATAGATACAGTACACGAATGTACTAGTGGCAAAATTAGATTTGTTACGAATGTGAAGGTTACAATCGTGATCGCACATTCGTTCACGCATGAAAAAATTACATTGTGATCGATAGAAAATTCTATTGGATTTTTTTAGACGTCTATTGAAAACTATATTAGTTTCAGACCAATTCCACCGATTTAAAATTCGACTTCTTTTGATTTTTTTAATAGAATATTTTCCACTGGACATTTCCATTGAAAAAAAAATGCACAAATCACCCAAAAACTAATAGAAACTTCAATAGAAATCCAACAGAATTTTCAATCATCTGTCTACACAACTTTTCTATTGAGCCATTTTCTACAATAAGTCCTCAACACGAATTTAATCTGAAAAAATCGGACAAAAAAACGTGGAAAATTTAAACCGTCGAATTTCCATAGAAAATATCTCCCTATAATAACAGAATAAGTTGCATAAAAAATGTAACTCAATTGATTTTTCCGTAGAATATTTTCCACTGAACATTTCTCTTGAAAAAGCCGCCCTATAAAGGAGAATTTTTCAGTAGAATCAACCAAAAACTAGTGGAAACTTGAATAGAAATTCAACAGAATTTTCTATCGAATTCGCTAGATTTTACATGATTAAATTTTTTCGAAGCACTGAGTGCTCCAAGAGATTCAATAATGAGATCTCTTCCCACGATTGTACCCCCCGCCGCCTTGAGCCCACCCCCCCTGTACCCTCCCGCCCCTCCCCTCCCTAT
>NW_021681000.1:172611-194766 GCF_001412515.2 Diachasma alloeum
CCCTCCCGCCCCTCCCCTCCCTATTGTAGCCCCCCTGATGGCCCCCCCTCTGATACCCGCCCCCTCTGTAATCATCCTGATAGGACCCCGAGCTCTGCTGCTGGTCCTGCCAGTTCCTATTCTGTCCAAAATTCGAGGACGCGTCCTTGTGGTCTCTATAATTACCTCCACCCCCTCTTCCCCCTCCCCTGCCGCCTCCTCGCCCACCCCTGGATGCATCTGGTGCTCTGTCCTTCTGCCAGGATGGCATCTCCGGCGGTGGTGGGGCTTGTTCACTCGTTCTGCCCCCCCTATCTGGCACAGCTCCTATAATGACCTTTGTGACACTGCTCTGGGTGTTCTTCCGCACTGCTGCACTACTCGTTTTTTCAATTATCGCCAGATCGTCTCTAGCTGCTAGTAGTTGGGAAATTGTTACTGACGGCTGACTCGACATTTTGTCGCGTTTCGAGTGGTAACAGCTGGTGAGTTGACCCTCTTTCGCTTTTATTCGGTCTGACCACTGCGAATTCATTATTTTAAGAGATTATTTGGGGGTAATGGATGCATGAGGATTTGTTGGGGACTTTTTACATTTTATTTGTTTAATTTGAGGGGTAGATCAAGGGAATTTTTTGTCAGGTAATGAAATTAATGTCTCCGAACATTTTTGATGACGAGTCCCAGACCTTGGAGACACTAATGATCCTCGAGAGACAAAAATGAAGTGCCTGAGCGAGATAATCTCTGATGTCTTCCACCTGAAGCTCCCAGAGTCTGAAGAAAGGAACTACTTTCCCCTCAAACAAGTTCTCGAAGAGTACAAACGAGGGAAGAAGTTCGAGTTCTTGAGGAAGGAGACTGAGAGGAAGAAATACGAGAGGGCAGTGAGCAGTAATATTCAGGGGATTAAACTGATCCTGACTAAGATGAACAGAAGGAAGATGATGGTCGATCAGACGACTCAGACAGATGAGGAGCATAATTACCAAATCGTTGCAAATTATAATTACAGAATTACCAAATCATTAGAAATCGTAATTACCAAAAACGATTGAACAGTGACATCCAATCTCTTCAGCAACATCTCCCTCCGGATCGTGAACTCCTCCCGCATTTCCTCCTGGAGCTGATCAATCTTCCCCCATTGTTCCCTCGATAACTCTCCCATGACCAGTGGCTTACCAAGCAAATCCTTCGGAGCCGAGGAAATCACAGTTTTCAGTTTCTCCTCGAGTTTCTTAAACAATTGACCAGCAGTGATGTTGTCTGGAGGTTTTCCAAACTCCAGGGCAATCAGCATGTCCTTGAGGCTCCTGGCAGTGTCACTCTCGTGCTGAATGAATGAAAAAACAAATTCAAAGCCATCTCAAATAAAAAAAAAATAAACAAAATTAAAAATCCACTCAATCCATGAAAAATCTATTCGAAATAACTGCAATGAATTCAGGAGTGAAGAGAGACGATTATGGACTCACAATCAGGGATGGCCAATATTAAGAATAATTAAGGAGAATTATCTCCTTATGTTGTTCAAAGTTTAACGATATTTATCAAATTTAATACATTATAAAATTTAATAACTAAATTTTCCGATTATTGGGGAAAATATTTGTTAATATTGAAATGTAAATTTTCCGTTAAGTTAATTCTAAATTTAGGTACTTGATTTTCGATTATCCAAATAATCGCCCATCTTCCTCCCTAAATTATTGGTTAATAGAATATTAAAAATTTGAATGTACAAATTGACGGTTAATGTAGTATTTAAAATTTCAAAATTTATGTTAAAGATTGAGGACTTTATAATTTAACGGTAATTATGATTGATGAATATGGATATCACTGCTCACAATTGTCACTTGGAGCTTCGCCCCAGTGTCAGGTTTCGTCGCCTCAATGATTTTGCTAGCCATGAGCTCGTGAATCAGGTACTCCAGCAGAAGCATCCTCTCGCTCCTCGTTCCCAGTCTTTGATTGAGATTCCCAGACATGAACTGAGTATTGACACAGCCCAATTCCTTCAGGAATGTGCTCAACTCGAGCAAAAATGAACTGGAGTCTTCGGGACTAGCTGTTGGATGCACACGTTCCTCGAAATTACCGAAAATTGACAATTGCTCTGACAGCCAGGCCACGAGGGCAGTGAAGTCCGTCGACTTGGGACCCCTCCCCAGAGCTTCGTGGAGTCTACTTGACTCCAGCAAGGGCCCCTCGTACCTGGGGATAGGAAAGGCGAAAGGGGAAGAGAATTATCACTCACATTCAGGTTTTGGATGATTTCTATTCGGTTTTTAGCGTCGAAGTGAATGGTTAACCTCACGATAATTACCCAATGGTTCGCAGACGCTCCAGCAGGCCCTCCATTTTATTAATGCGTTATTTTCCAACTGATCACGGACGATCGTGATTTATTTCAACGGGGAATTGACAATTTCACGGTGTCAATTGGAGTTATTCTTAGAGGAGGAAATATTGAAGTTCTCGGAGCCGGCGACGAGAGACCACTCGACAATGCGTGAAAGTTTCATCGGCTTGTCGGTAAGATCAATAACATTTATGTCGATTAAAACTTTACCGACGTTTATCTGCTTGTGTGGTTTGAATTCAAAAAAAGGGCGCGAAATTTGCAAGATAAGTAAAATTAAGTGATGACTTTTTACTCTATCACTGCACTTTTAAAAAGTCACTTGACTTTAAAATTATTTTAGCATTATGTAATTGTTTTATCCCTCTCTCAAATCAAGTTCTGAATTAAAGTAGAGGAAAGTAATTCAGGTTCTATTCATTTTTTTTATTAAGTAATTTTCGGTTTGTTTTCCCGTCGAGACAAAGAGCAACTGACGCCTACATATTCGAGCTCCATCCAGCGTGTGAACTTTTCAAGTGAAAAGCGAGAGTTAACGCCCATTTTTGTCGCAGCAAAGATTGGCCCCGTTACAATATTCATAATTAAAAAATTAATTTTTTCTTTTTACTTGCATTAATATGAAACCGCTGATTCAATCGATGAATTGCATGAGTATAATTGAAGAAAGACTCACAAGTTTCCGAAAGTATATTTTATTGATGTCATTGTTACAAACCCTCAACTCAAAAATACATCGCAAATCCTCCCCTCAACGGAGAATCATTGAATTAGAAAATAATGTCATATGCAGATTTATTGGTGTCTTAATCATAATGCTGTTGAGGGTAATTATTGAGTAAGCATAATTATGGCAATGATTACACCTCCAACCGTAGTGAGAGTATTACTAATTATTCCCACTCCGGAATTCCGGCAGGATTCGAAATTCTCAAACAACTCTTTGTAAGCTACGACGCTTTCGACATCCGAGTCTTTGGGCCTCAACGCCACTGTTGTTTCTTTAAACAGTAGATCACGGTATCCTGTGAATGAGTCGTAGATTCTGATCGTTCGCCTGGCGCGAGAAGTGTACCCCAACCAAGCCTCAAGGTTCAGAAGAGCGATGGTGGTGTCCATATTCTCAACAGCTCGGTTGCTAGATCTCCCCAGGACCTTCAAAAAAGATGAATATTTCAAACATAGAAAAAATCTGAACGATTTATTTTTTATTTTTTATTTTTTATTTTTTATTTTTATTTTTTTATTTTTTATTTTTCATTTTTATTTTTCATTTTTTTCATTTTTTCAGCCTATTACGGGGAAACCTATTCAAATATACTCTTCTCCACTCCATCCTTCTGAGAATCCCGAGCCTCCTATTTTCTCCCCGACTCAATAGAAGGAAAATTCACTGACTTTTTATTTTTTGAACTTGATCGATTTCTTTCATTTTTCCGAATTCAGAATTTTTTTCTGAGTCACAATACGTTTGAGCGCATTTCAACAAACAGATTCGGATTCTGCGTCGAAAAATCTATCGAGTAGTATAAGTTTCATCCGGCGGCCCGTTTTTGTGTTTCAGAAAAAAATTTCGAATCTTCCAGAAGAATCTAGAGTTTGTTAAAATTCTGATGAATGGCGTTGTGGTGTGGCGACTTTTCAATAAATGACCCCCCATAATGAAATCATGTAGAGGTATCTACGTGAACATCTCAACTAAGAATGTCCCAAATATAAATTTTACATACCTCGCTATCAATGGTGACAGACAGGGCGCAATTGCTGTCAATATTGAATCCAGTATTGACCGCCAGACTCCCATTCTTGCATAATACTCTATAATCATCAGGCCTGATCTTCCCTGCTCGCAGTTCTCCCCCAACATTCTTTATTTCCACAAACCCAATATCTCCAGGGCCATCGAGACAATCCAGAACCCCTTCATCTCCATAGAACGTATTATCAGGACTCGCGGAACATGTGGAGTTGTCGGCTTGCAAAGGACAAGAAGAGCAAAGTTGTTGCACTACTTCCACTTTGGTAGTCACATCTGAATGATCCGTGTCGTTGATTCCAGGGGTACAGGCCCCGGAGAACAAGCCAGCCAGGGCTTGGGGATAATCGCAGGTGTCCGGTATGATTTTTTGATTGCGAGCGACATTGATCAGTGACAACCAAGCGATTCCTCCGTATTCAGGAAAGCACGCGGTCTTTCCTTTCAGACTTTTGAAACTACCAAATTTCGGTGATTGCGAATTCTTTACGACTGCTATTATTGCACTGTTCATCGTCTTCATTGGTTCGACATATAGTAATGTCGTTAGATTAAAAATGCTGAATGGGAAAATAAAAATCTCAATAGAATTGACACGACCGACGAAATTCGCAAAAAAAATTACTACTGCAGTCGCTGGGAAATTATATTGAATTTCTATTGGACTTTTGTTTGGAATTCGATTACTGTTTTTACCAATTCTATTTATTTATTATGGAATTGAACTTTTCTATAGGACTTATTCTACATTTTTTTGTTTGATTTTTCTAATGAGAAGAGAATAAATTAATTGTGGAGAGCCTAAAAAATTTATATCGAGGAATAGGGAACTTGCAGGAAGCTCAATTCTTTCTAATTTCCCTATACACATTACTCGTAACATATTGATTGCTAAACGGCGACAATTATGGAGCAATATTCTTTGAAATCTTTAACTTTTAATAATTAATTATTCATTAATGAGCAATATGTCAAACGTTTGTGAATGAAAAATGAATTATTCAGGTCCCAACCTTGAGATTAGAGAATTCAAAAAAATTCATGCTCCCCATTCATTCTCGTAAAGAATGAATAGGATTTTTAATGGCAGTTCAATAATAATTCAATACAATTTTTTGACGAATGCTAGCTTTTTCAATTAAATTTTCTCATTGCTTCGAAACAAGGAGCGATTTTGTTTCACTTACGTTCTGGCCAAATATCCGTAGTTGGAGTCTATAGTGATGATATCAGCGAGATTTTTCGATATAGTCCGGAGACAATCGAATGTGGAATTGGTCTCGACGCAGGTGAACTTGGGTTCAATTCCGAGGAGAAGAGCCTCTTTCGCTACCCATCTGCACTTTCCAGTCTCCTGGGGGGAGATTGTACACCAACGAATTGTGTTTCCACAGGGTTTTTCGGGTAAATTGATCTCTCGGCCAGTTGCTAAGTAAGTACTTAGCGTCTGATCCTCGGTGTAATTGCTTATTTCTCCTTCTTTTTTGAGGATTTTGTTCAGAGTGTCTTTCCAACTGTCAGGGACGAAAGGAGACGCCAGCCATGTTTTCAATGACGAGACGAGCTCTGAGGACCGATCCCTGGAAGAAATAGGGATATTGTTCTATTTTTATACTAAAAATTTAGTATCAAAATTTAATACTAAAAACATTATTTCGAGGGGAAGAATTTCCTAAATAAGAATTTTTGCATTCTTAAAAGAAAGAACTTTAAAAGTTTGAAATAAAAAACATTGGAAATTAATTTCATTAATTCAATATTAATTCAGCCGAAATTGTTCTTGATTTGAGAATCCGGATGTGTTCTTGATTGAAGAAGTTCAAGGGTTTCGTTTTAAGAACCCGAAAGTTCTGAATTTCAAATGTTTCTGTTCAAAAGTTTCTGAAGGACCGAAATTCCGTCAAAATAAGAGAAAATGTGTCTTAATTTCATTAAAATCACTCTGAATTCAAGGAAAAATTCCTCATAATTAAAATGAATCAAAATTTAACTTCTCTATATAAATTGTTTTTCAACTTGCGCACATACTTTTTTACTGCAACTGCACTCCATGGCTGGCCAATCCACGCGCATGGCTCGGATACTGTTAAAGGTTTGAGCGATCCATTCGGACAGAGAAATTGGAATCCTGGTTTCGTTACTCGTGGCTCTGGTCCGGTGAGATTCACCTGCAAGTAATGACCATTAAGGGGATCTATTATTATATTTTCCTAAAAAGAATTATTATTATTTCAAATAATTGATTTTTCAGTTTTATAATTATTACATTTCATTATTATTAATATTATTATATTTATGTAATAAAAAAAAATCAATTTAATTCATTATAGTATTCTATTAAAAAATAGAATATATAGAATATATTCTATATATTCACATATATTTTATCGTAGATTTTTAATTATTATTTTTTTTTACAAAAATATAATCATAACTAAAAATGTCTAATCTAATCTCAACTAATAAATTAAAAACTGAATATTTTACCCCGAAGTATTGGTAAGCGTAGTCATACGCCACATATGCAGCCTTCCCCCGACCAGATACTAAACATTCCAGCGCTCCCATGTGTCCATGGTGGTCGTTGTTATAATAAGCACAATCATGATTATTATCACAGAGTTCGCAAAGTTGCGGATATTTTTGCTCTGGAAGAAGAATGGAGCCAATTGTGTATTTCTTCACGGAGAGAAAGGTCGAATAAAAAGCACTAGAAAACCGCGGTAAATTTTACTATACGAATGGTAATCGTGGAGGGAGATAGTTTAATTTGCATGAATGGTAAATTTCAGTTTCGGCATAAATTGCATTTGTTTTTAGGAAATTTACTGAAGTCAGCGGGGAAAATTCACTATTTTCTCGTATTTTAGAAATTCTAGAAATGTATTCCGCTCCACGATTACATCACTTGTTTGATAATTTTTCCGCAATTTTTTTCTCCGGGTATTGAAGATTCGGAGGAGCACTCACTCAATCGCTTGTCCTCAGCCGGATCCTCAACCCATTTGCCAGGCCGGCAAGCTCTCCCGAAGAAGTTCTTGAGATTGATCGCTTCATTTTCGGCGACGGAGACGTCGCCGTTGCATTGGTGACTCCACGCCTTTCTCTCAAAGAATTTCAGAATGTAATCGTTCCAGTTTTGAGACTTGGAAAAGCCGGGGTGACACAATCCACCATTTTTTAGGCCCGCTAGACCTTCGTTTGAGTTGAATGATTCGGGGACAACGACAACACTTTGGAAGTCGTACTCTCCTAGAGAAATAAAATTATTCGGTGTACCGTTTGGTTGCCATATTTACTTGAGAGAAGTAAATTTACACTTAAATTTACATTTGAATTTTTCATCTCTCGGATGAAAAAAACTTGGAAAATTTGAACCGAGGAAATTCTACAGAAAATATCTGAAGAGAATAAGTTATATAGAAAAATCGAATTCTATTGACTTTTTCCATTAAATATTTTCTACTGAACATTTCAATAGAATCGGCCAAAAACTAATAGAAAGTTCAATAGAAATCCAATAGAATTTTGTAACGAAATCGTTAGCTTTTTCTATTAAATTTTAAATCTCCGAATGTTTGCGCTTCACGGAAATCAAATATTTATCACGCGATTAAGGAGGGGAATTCTTCTGAAAAATCTTTCTCGTGTAACGAGGATAATTTCAGATTGGGATCACAATTTCAGAACTCCAAGGTTTTTATCTTGAGAGTCCAAAGTACTGGATTCCAGAACTTGACTAAAATTCCAGAATTTAACCAAAAATAACAGAAAATTAGAGCAGTTGTCTCCAACTCTCACTGAAAAATCTCTAGGATTCGGTATAAATTCGATTGAAATCGATAACTTTTTTCCCTGTGACTGATCAAACATCGATGATTCATTCCGTCGAATGTCGATAAAATAACGATCGAGTAATCACTGGAACGTGGCTTTACTCCCATGTTGCCCATTTATCCGGAGAATAGAGAATTCTACTAACGATTTCTCCTTTCCCTGTGCCGTAGCTGTGCAATCGGCTTGATCTCATCCGGGTAGAAATGATAAGCGAGCAGCAGTTCCTCAGCATTGAAAACGCCAAAATGTGCGCGACCCTTAGCGATCTTAATAGCGCATTCCGTTCGGTCTGTAACTCTTTCGCAAAGCACGGGGCTATCACCCTTCGCCAATAAACTACACTCTGAATCGCTAATGTCGTCTGGTGCACATAGGCGATCTGCACATGAAGAAAACAAAATTCTTTATCAATTCGAGGACTAAAGTGTTGGCTCGAATGAGAGGAAAAAGCTTACAGATTTTTGCTGCCCACGTTGTTCCCAGCGACAAGAGGATGACACTTAGAAGACACTTCATCCTGTTGAGACTCTCTCGCGACTTCGATTGTGCTTCTTACGCTCCAGCAGATTCGATCGTTACAACGATTCTACCAGTGGAACGGGGTATAGCGGTCATAGGTAGTTCAACACTGATAATATTGTGATAAGCTCGATCGTCTCACCTTGACGGTATAGATATGTATGGGGATAAAAAACATCGTTGATGCGTCATCGAGTTTCGAAATATCCGTCACACCCAGAAAACCGTTTGATTCATCGTGCAAACGGAAGGGACATGACTAACTGAGAATAGAGAAACTTTGCACGGGGAGAAATGTTCAGTTAAAAGTATGGAACTCAATTCGCTCATCGATTACGAAATCGACGAAATGGTTTTCCGGAAAAAATTCTGAGTGAATTAATTGATTGCATTCTCATAAGTTATTGAGCTTTTCTATCCTCAGGTGTTGTTGATGCAGCCAACAATAACTGTTTAAATCAAATGAGAAGTTATTTGTCAATTAATTTCTGGAATCAAGTAAGAAAGGCTCTCACGAAATTTTCGTTTTATAGAGTTGAATATCGCAGAGACTGCGTAGTAAAAACTCTACAAAAAATTCGCCGTATTCGGAATTTATCAATCTTTTACGATGTTTTTCGAGAATATACCGGATTTCATTATTTGTTATTTACTAAACTGTGTAGTACAGTGTAGTCAACATTTTTTCAGTAGCGGGGAACTATTATAAACATTATCTATGAAAAACATGGGGACAGTGTTAAGAAAAACGTGTTTTCTAGGGATATACATTGGGAATATCCAAGCATCTTTCACAGTCTGATTCAGACCACATCATAGCCTCAACTAGTCCAAATAAGGGTCACAAGGATCAGCATAAGGATTATGAGCAGGGGGCGTAGCCCCCTAGCTTTCTATAAATAATTTATTAAAAATTATTCAATCATTACTCAAATTCAGATTTTTACTAGAAATTAATTTCATGCCTAAAAAAATTAATTTCAACAACAATTTCATTTAATTATTTTACAATAAAAAAAAAATTTCCGTTAGTTATTTATAAACAAAGAATGTTTAAAAAATAATAATTCAGTGCAAAATATTATTTCAATGGCGCTGAATATTCATAATTGTTTCAAATTTTTTTCACGCAATTGAATTGACAAATTTGATGATTGCAAATAATTGAATCTATAATGTGATCCATATCAGATTAAAAAAGAGAAAAAGATACATTTTTTGAAAATTTAAGGATATCCATGTGGATATCCTTAAATTTTCAAAAAAAGTTCCTCAAAGTTGAATTCCCTGCTTTATCAGCCGAACGCCAGTGATCCCCCACCAGGCGGCGTTTCAACTTGGCACAGTTTACGATCATTCCGTCGCAAATTACATACCCGCGAGAAAGAGGAAAGCGCAATATCTCCTATCATTTCCACACGGCACGAAAGAGGCTTCGGTGCGTGATTCAGCACCAAGATTGAATATCAAACGTTAAAACTGAACATTCGAGATTGAACCGTCGTCAGAGGCACAAGTTAATTAGCGAGTTCCTCGAGAAAATGGTTAAGGCAGTCTGTGTACTCGAGGGGGAAGTCAAGGGAACGATTTTCTTCGAGCAGGAGGTGAGGCATTCGTTTCCATTTCCTGATATTTAATGTTGGAGTGCGAAATCCTTTGCAACTGCAACAAGACGCATTTGTCGTTCCTGTTCAATGAATTCCCGTGTTCTTTCCTGATGCAGAATGACTCGGCACCCGTCAAGGTCACCGGCGAAGTGACCGGTCTCGCCAAGGGTCAACATGGCTTCCACATTCACGAGTTCGGAGACAACACAAATGGTAAATTAACGATTCATTTTTTGAGTTTGACTTCTGTCCGTTGTTTTGTCATTGATTGTTGAGTTTTGGAAGCTGTTGTGTCGCTATCAATGTCGATACTAGTATCTCATCGTATCTGCTTGATTGCTGGGCCAATAAGGCTTGCATAACAACATTGACGTTAGGTCTTATTAATAAACATTAATGTCCTGATTGTTGTGCTCTTCGTTTTCTTGTTTTTTGCTGTGAATGAGAGCTTCGTAATCACTAAAATTTAAGTCTCCTATTTTTTGTGTTACGTTTGATGACATTTCAATTGATGGTAGTGCTATGACATGAAAAAAAAGAGAATAGTGAAATAAGAATTTTAAAAAGAGAATTCGTTCAAAAGCAAATTGCTAATTTATTAACAACAATAACCATTCTCATTCATAAAAAAATACATTTAGCACTCGAAACGTCGACAAGAAATTTCAGAATAAAGTTGAGATGTTTTTGCATATTATGACTGCATAATTGCCTCAGAAAGATGTTTTTATATTACGTAGTTCAGGTTTAGAAGCCCGAAGTAATGCATGAGTGGAGAAAAACTTGGCTACCTCGAGTGGAATGTGCACTGGGTAAAGTTCATTTGAACGAAAAAAGAGTTGATTTTTAATTTATTTTGTAAATGTCTCCGGGTAGATTAAGTTTATCAAAAAATGTCAGTACTTTTCTGTGGAAAATTCTCTTTATTTGAGACTTTTTATTCATTTCTTTATTCATAACAATTCAAATCTTTATTCATCTTTATTCATAAAATGTAAATACCAGGATTCTTTGCAAGGCAATTTTTGGCATTTTCGTTTGAAAACCAGAATATGTAAAAAAATATATTCGAAGCAAAAAATTAGAGGAAATGAAGTCTGCATATTCTTCCTCAAATTCAATATTTTCAGAATTGGTCTAATACCTTTGTTAAGGCCCTTATTCAGGACTTTATGGTTCGGTGGTGAAGTTATTTCTTTTGGTTGAAGGATGCACAAGTGCTGGACCTCACTTCAACCCTCTTGGGAAAGAGCACGGGGGTCCAACCGATGCAGTGCGTCATGTAGGCGACTTGGGTAACGTTGAGGCTGGTGCTGACGGTGTTGCCAAGGTCAGCATCTCAGACAAACAGATCCAGCTCCAGGGGGCTCACAATATCATTGGGAGAACCCTCGTGGTCAGTATTTTCCCTCGAGCCACCCTAAGAACCTTTCTCTCATTTTTAAAACTAAATTTTCACTTTATTTTGCGTTATTTTGTGGATATCTCTAGAAATAACGGATTTAGAGAAAAATGTCAGAAAAGCTTTTCTGTAGGTCATAAAATTCTCCGTAAAAAGTATCTTTTGACATTTTTTTCTAAACCCATCCAATTTCAAGATATTTACGAAATCCCCTGCAACCTACAGTTCCTCACACAAATTGAATTAATGTTGATGGCAATTTAATTCATTGAATTTGGGAATAGGTTCATGCTGACATTGACGACTTGGGAAAGGGTGGCCACGAGCTCTCCAAGACCACTGGCAACGCTGGAGCTCGTCTCGCCTGTGGTGTTATCGGCATCACCAAGTAAATGATCAAACAAACAACAATAATCTCACAAAGAACAAAAAAAAATTGATCAGTTGAAGTTAATCACTACTCCCCAAGTAGTGAATTAAAAAATAATCTATCATTCCTAAAAGCGTACTGTATTATCAATACATTTGATGTATGTTTACTCGCTCAAATTTATTAAACCTCCTCCACTTAATCCTGGGAAATGATCAACTGTCAATCAATCAGTCTTCCGAAAATATAATACTAGGTATCTATTATCAATATAAAACATCTTTACATTTGGTTTTAAAAATCTTCATTAGCACTTTATGATCAAATCAAGATCACGAATAAATCCCCCTCAATACAATTAAAAAATCGAAAGATGACTGAATTGATAAATTTGTTTGGTGTAATACTTGGTGAATAATTATCGTCCATCAGTATCTGAACTTCTGGTTGGAGTAACTCCTCCGGTACTGGAGGGGTCGGGGACTGCTCCCCATTATGGCCATGGGTGGGGGGTTCCTGGGGGCAGAATTGCCGCTGAACAGCATGTAGATCAGCCACATGAAGCCACCGACGCATTTCGTCATGAATTCGTAGAGTCCGAAGATGATGGGTGTCAGGACTCTTATCAGATTCGATAGTTCTCGAGTTAATCGCAGGGAATATTCACTTATGTACCACAGGAGGTTTCCAGTAACAGTTATTATACTCATTATTAATACAGCACTGAATTTGGCTACTTCGCAGACGTTGTGGTAAGTGAGAATCTGAAATTCGAGTGATGAGAAGAATGAGAACGTGAAAGGAATTTTAAAAAACATTAATTTCATTGTATTAACACTTTGTGGAGATGTTTATTTTTCTTTGGAAATGGATAATTGCGTGATTTTGTTAATTACGTAATTATCTGTGAACGGAAAAATTTCAATTCTTGTGAGAAGCTGACGAAATTCTATAAAAAAATTATCTCTGATGTTTTGCCTCAACACGTATTTTCGAGGCAATTTTATAATCAAAAGAATGACTTGAAATGTTAAGAGAATGAGATTAATGGTATTTTGAAGTAAAATTACTGAATTAATCAGGGGACGCTATTCTTGTCTTGGTAATTCACCTGTTTTATATTGAAAGATGGGAATTCTGCAGACTCATTAAAGAACGAGTCTCTCCCTCTCCCTTCATATGGCCTCAAATACCTCAACTGCAGTTGAATCGTGTTCTGATTCACTTTAAGGGACCGAATCTGAAACCAGTGCTTTCCCAGGGGCACTTTATCCAGTTCCACCCATAAGTTGTAATTTACAACGATATTGTCGACCATATTACCTACGATAAAAAATTTTTCATCAACTATTCTTGCTCATAAACCAATAAAAAAAATTCTTACTCATATTCTTACTCTAGGAGAAAACGGGTAGGAAAGGGGAAATTTATTATCGGGACGTAATGAATACATAGGGGACGGTGGGGCAAAATGAAACACGGGGCGAAATGAAACAGCAAGAAAATCTTGTGATCTAAGGGAGATAGGACGATTTTCATGAGAACATTTTTTGTAGAGAATTTTACAAGCTACAAAAAAGGTCCTCTTCAAAAATGTCCTATCTCCTTTAGATGACGAGATTTTCCCACTGTTTCAGTTGCCCCGTGTTTCATTTTGCCCCATGCTCCCCTAAATATGATGAATTCCACTCACAAGTAATTCCCAGCCACTTCTCCTCCCTGAACTCCTCCCGAACGACCTTCTGGATCTCAGTCAGGCAGTTCACAACTTCACTCTCCTCTGGATCAATGGAAACGATGTCCCTGCAATAAGCTGAATTTCCAGTAAATCTGTTACGGTGAAGTTGCATAATTTAATAGAATTTTCCCAAAAACTAGATCTTCTCAATTGAATTTTAATACAACCCCAATATTTTCGGAAGTTTAGTCTCATCGCCATTTTCATTTCTCTTTTTTTTCTCTCTTTTTCTCACGTCTAATTATCATCAACATTGAACCACGTGTACAAGACTCCTGATAGAGGTAATTGCAACTCCAATAATTGCTTTGGAGTTCCAATTGAAATTCAGAGAAATTCCTTGGTTTTCCAATAAAATTTAGAGAGTTAGATAATTCAACTTTTAGATTAGAATGTTAATAGAACCCCAATAGAATTATTATAGAGTTCCAATCGAAATTTACTGAAATTTCTTCGGGGAAGTGCCAGGTTTTCCACCAAAAAGTTTTATAAACATGTGAGGCAGAATGTCAGTAAAATTGTTTATCCCAAAAATTCAATTCCCCTCGTAAATTCACCTATACGCCGGTACCGACTGGACATATCGTCTCTCAGTGTAGTTCCCCACGAAGACCTTCTTGGACTGCCTGATCATGCTCGTTAATTTCGACATGGGGCCATTAAGATCGTCCCCCCCTGTCGAGGAGTCCATCGACGAGTTCCTCCTCAGGCTCATCTTCCCCTGGAAAACAGCCCCTCATCAACGAACAGGTTTCAAAAATCAGTCCTCTCGCGAACCCAATGGCAATACTCACCCCAAATATTGTCGATGGTGATTAAAACTCTGGGGAATCACAAACTACAAGTGCAAGACGTTGGTGGGTCTCTTCTCCTTTTTTATTCTCTTATAAAACAATCAGCGCAATACCTTCCTGAAAACATCGGTCAATTGTCAACTCCACTCGTCTCGTCATTAGAAATTGTGTTCGAATGTACGTACAGGCGGGTAAAGATCCTCATGCGATGGTACATAGCTCCGGAACTACATGAGTGCGACAGTTATCACGTTATCAGTGTTGTGATCAGTGTGATGATCGACGCAATAATTCGAGGAGTAACAGCTGATCAAAGAGGCACAGGTGTAGCGAATCACATCATTATGGTGTTCACCAAGTGATGGCGGTAGTTCACCATTTCATTGGAGTTTATTTAATGTTTTCTTGTTTACCCGTTGAGGATTAATTACCAGCTTTCTAAATTCGCAGTTATCTCGACAATGAGTGGTTTTAGAATAAAATGTCAGAAATTATTTTTTGAGGGGAATTTAGTTTCCTACAAAAATGGTTCTCTGATTTTTTCTTGTAGATCAACTTGTTAGCGAGATAAATGGGGGTTTAGGAAACTTGGATTGCGGAGGCATTATCGTGTAGTTTATTTTGTAATTTATCTCGGTAATTAGTAGTTGTAGAGCAAAATGTCACAAAATATTTTTTTTTGAGAATTTAATTTCCTACAAAAATAGTTTTTTCATTTTTTCTTCTAGATCGATTCGTTTTCGAGATAAATGGGGAGTTAGGAAACACGTTTCGATGGAAGAGAGATTATCACTTTGTTAATTTTCTCATTATCTCGGTAACGCGTGATTTTACGAGAAAATGTTTAGAATACTTTTTTGTAGGGAATTAAATTTTGTACAAAAAAGTTTATAGGACTTTTTCTCCTAAATCCACTCCTTGTAGAGATAAGATGACAAATTGGAGTGTTGTTTTCGTATATCAGTGCAGAATTGTTACCATCGGAGACAATTCGAGTTTTTAGTTCAGTATTTCGACGACAACTAAACGTCAAACTCACTCGGCCATTTTTAGTGATCTTGCTCACTAGTTTTCAACGATCATTGACTGATTAGTTGTGACAAAGGAGTGTTGACTATTCTACTGTTGTTTGTTGTTGAATTATTGATCGAATAATTATGCCAAAGAGTAAGAAGAGGAAAGGTTACTTACTTGCGAGGGAGAAGGCCGTAAAACTGAAGAATGGGCTGAGTGCAACGTAAGTAAAACCGAAACGAGTGGACAATTGCATTTTTTATAAATTAGTATAGTTATTGTTGCTAATAAATTAGCCATTTGCTTCCGAATGGGTTCTCTCTTTTTTAAATTCCTATTTCACTATTCTCTTCTTCTATTTCTTCGGGTCATAGTACTATCGTCAATTGGAATGTCACCAACATTTTGCGTATTATTTGGTTCTGTCGAGTAATTCTACATTCAGACCCTCTCAAGACTCGAATTCGGTTTCAGTCCGGGTTAATCAAGGTTCAATCAAGGTTTAATCAGGGTCTAGCCGGAATTTAATCAGGGCATATTCAGGATTTAGCCAGAGTATAACCGAGGTTCTACACAAAAAATAGGAAACTTAAATTTAAGTGAATTGAAATGAATTGATCAATTAATTTCTGAATATTTACTATCCATTGTTGCAGAAAAACATCAACAGAGAAAACTCCGAAGCTCTTGACCAATAGTAAAAGCTCGGGAAATGATTCCTCGAGATCAGAGACTTCCTCAGGGAAGTCTAATGCATCTGAAGACGTCGTACGTACCCCGATTATAAATTGAAATGAGCAATTCCCTGTTGTTTTGAATTTTTTAGTGGAATGGAATTTTGCTTCTAGGAAATTATCGACAGACAAGCCCCGAAGGGAGAAGCCCCCGCAGCATCCCAGGGGCGTAACGATGTTAACATGAACGACAATGACTTGGGCTATGCCATGAAGGAGATTGATCAGAACATGCACAAATTGTTTGATCGTATTAGATACTCTGAAGACGCTGTCTCGACACTTCCCAACAGGTCCTGGGCCATTCACTGTACTGAGCTTCCAGTTAAGAAGATTGTTGTCAGTGAGATGATTATGCATAATGTTGACGGCAGTGGATTGGAGCCTTTTTATATTAAACAGGTGAGGGTCACTTGGAAACTACACGAAAAAATTTAGGTTGAGAAATATTTATTTACTTTTTGTTTAAGCAAGTTTTTATTCAAAAACACGTCAATATTTAAAAACTAATTTCAACAAAATTTCGTGGAAAATATCATTTTGTAATTAAAATTGCATCTGTTATTTACGCAGGCTCTTCTATACATTTGATCCAAAAAAATCATTAGATTTCGATTTTTCTGTTTGAAGTTTTCTATTGAATTTTTTCAGAAGTATTGAATAATTATCTCATCATTTTGTTTCAGACCAATTTCAAACAGATAATGCTAATTATTCTGAAGATATCTCTGAAATCAGGAAATTTATTTTAAAAATGTCAGAAAACTGTTTTCCAAATTCACGAAATCCTCAACAAATTGAAATTCTCTCGAATTCACAAGTAATTTCCTCTCCATTGCAGATTGTTTTCGACGAGAAGTTAAACTTCGATATCTTCCTCTTGAATTCACGAACAGTATTAAAAGACAAGCCCTCGTCGATCCACAGCATGGAAGATTTCGAGACCCTCCTGGATCACGTTCAAAGTCTGAAATTATGCTCAGGAGGTCCTGACTACCAGCTGTACAGCCACATAACTCCAGAGTGTGCCTACAAGGATCCGACCAACAAATGGCGCCACAATCTCTGCACACTTGAAGTAAACGACTGTGACACCTGTGAATCCTGTCTGTCCCTCGATGACATCCTCAAGCGTCACGCTCAAAGAGTCAAACCCTCGGTCAAGCACAAAAATGGAATCGCCATGACGAGGCGGAAGAGGCCTGGACAGTCCAAGGACACTTAGAACTTCATTTAGCTTTACACTCTGTGATGCATTTAAGGAAAATTAATACTTAATTCCGATTCTTTCAGGTTGATTTGTAAAATTGACTGCAGATTAACACGATATTTGTTCATGTAAATAATGTTTTTTGCCTCCACTTCTTCCACAACGTAAATGTAAATAAAAAGTAACGTTCGTTGAAGATTTGAATGTCTTATTTGAAGTTGAGATGTTTTATTTTGCTGAGGGAGGCGGTTAAAACTTGGAATACGAAAGGGTTTTTTTTCAAAATTAAAAAAATGTGTGGAATAAAAATTGGGAATTCCCCTTTTCAGTTTCGATCTTTAAGTAGCCAATTACACGCTTGTTTGAGTAATTAACTGGGTTTTTTTTATTTTTTTTGTATTGACAATTGTTTTTTTTATAAATGAGTGTTGTTATTGTTGCTAATAAAATAGCAATTTACTTCCGAATGAGTTCTCTTCTTTAAATTCTTGGATTTTTTCACGGGGAAAGTCGACTTTCGGCAAAATCGAATTTTTTCGCCAAGTGAATGTTGATTCTTAATTAGTAAGTCGTCAGTTTTTTAAATTTACTCATAATATTGAAGACTCCAATGATTGATGGCCATCCCTGTTCAAATTATGAAATGAAGAAAACCCAGAAATTTTACTCCTATCATTTTATAATTTATTTCATATAAACATTTGATACATTTTCGAATTAATTTCTTCATTTTTTGTAGATCTTAAATTTAGCGATATGGATACTGTTAATTAGACTCTACGGAATCAATTACTTCGAACGTAAAAATTTCTCATATTTTCCTTTTCAATTTGGCATGATATGATACAATAGATTTTTCATCGATTTTTCTCTATTATCAATTAGATCGTGTAAGGGGAGGGGTATCAAATAAATACATTCTCGTGTGAATTATTAGGGGAATAGTGATTCTCATGGAATATTGAATAATTATTAATGATATGTCATTATCGTCGCAATTGTTGGGACGAACTAAGCCTTACCAAGAGTATCTCAAATTTAATTACTTCCGTTTTTTCACATTTTACCTACATTTTAATTCTTTCGTCAATATAACTATTATTCAACATTGAGTCTAGAGATTTGACTGACAATCACGATTTCTCAGAGACCATTGGTCGGTTTACGTTTCGATGTTTTTATTATTCATTTCAATGGAAGGGAGCAGTTCTTATTTTTCTAGATTTTTCATTCACGGTGTCGCACTGTGGAACAGAAAAAATTCAATCAATTGTACGTAATAATTGTAAACTGAGGGAAAATTGTATAGTGAAGTGGCGGAGAACGGGAGATGCGAAGAAAACGGGACAGATTATTTCGAAAATATCCCTGACTATTTAGAAAAAAATATCAGAAAACTCTTTTGATGTTGAGAAAATTTATTACAAAAAAATGTTGAATTTTTTTCCTCAAAATTTATGGATTTCGAGATATTCACGAAATAATCTGCAGATCAGTTGTGAATTCTGAAAAAGCTTCAGTTTATAATTTAACGAATATCTCCGAAATTATTCAGTAGCGAAGCGGTGGAACGGTTCAAGTCTATTTACCCTTAGCTGAGTTTTCGAGGAATATCTCAGAATCTAAGGGAGATAACAAAATTTTCGTAATGACCTTTTTTGTAGCCCTCAATTCCCTCTACAAAAAAGGTCATAACGAAAATTTTGCTATCACCTTCAGATTTCGAGATATTCATTCAAAACTGGCCAATAGTCAAAAGCCCTTTTTTACGATCGAGAAAATTTCCAACGGAAAATATCTCATGATATTTTGCTCCAGGCCAAATGGATTCAGAGATATTTGCGAAGTGATTCTGGAATAATTCCCCGCTCTCCACCTTCGCCTTTATACAATTCTGGAGATGTCTTCATAAAAAAAAAGAAAAGATTACTAAGGAAGTGTTCTGTGAGATCCCAAAATACTCGTAATCGTAATTTATTTTCATTCTACAGTGAATAATGCTGAGAAATCAATAATTGATCTACTCATTACTGAATATCATGTTGTAAATATACAATTAATATACATCAATGCTCTTATAAGAGAACATCCTTGCATCGGAAGTGAAAGTCTAATAATAATTAATCACTCATCTCCACTCTTACCCCCATCATTACCCACATGAGTCCCCCAAAATAATGCAAGTTGTTCTCAGGAAGAGCACAGTAGGACTACTAAATTCGCATTATACATGGACTAGACTCGATTTCTTAATTACCTACTAGAAACTTTTTCTCCTTCGTAATGCAACGCTGCTATTTAATCGAACAATTCAATTAAATCGTTTAAAAGAAGGTACTAAAGACAGTAATTCATTGCACTCAGTTGCAAAGTCAATTCAATTAATTTCCCCAGATTTATCAAAATTCACAGCAATAAATAATTAAAAAACTTGATCGATCAATTTTTTTTCCTCAAATAGTACGAACATCAATTCAAATTAATTAACAAAGAAAAAAAAACACTTTGGCTTTGCAAATGAGAACTATTTTACAGATATTGGAAGGCTCATCTAGCTTCGCTAAATACCTAAACACATTCTTTTTTTCTTCACATAAATAGTGTATAAATTAATTAAGTACAAAAATTACAAACATATTAACAAAATATTGGCAAGACTGGGAGGGGAAGGGGCGGGGAGGGAAGGGAGGGAATTGATAATGCAGGCTAACAATTTATTCTGGATATTTCCCAGTCATTCGCACGATGTGAGAAGTAAAACCATAAGTTTGATGATTTCTCGCAGTTTTTCCCTTTCTATTTTAGAGAGAGAAACAGAATGCCACTACCTATCATTTAACTTTCACACTAATAAATATTAAAATCATGTACGTCTCTGACGATTATTGTGTTCTTGTTATTTATCTAACACATATCACAGAATACGTATTTTATTTTTCTGTAGAAAAATTATACAAGCGCGATGTATTGTACATAATTGATGATTGTTTTGAGGAGTGAGGGAGAGGAAGATAGGCCGAAATTTGTTACTATGGTTGAATGAAGAGAAGCATTCGAGGATGAAAGGTGAAAGTCAAATGCGATTTCTTTTTCATTTAGTTATTATAAATTTTGGAATTAAGGGGATTGAAAATTTGAAGAATTTGATAATTTTTTGGCTTCACTTTGAAGATATCCAAGTATCTTTTGCAATAATAATTGCAATTGCCATTATAATTGCAAATGTCAAATATGTCAATTAAATTGCGTGTGAAAAATTTGAAAAAACATCATGAAGATTCCGAATGTTCAAATTACATTTTGCACGGTATAATTATTTTTTAAACATTCGTTGTATAAAGATAAATAATTGAATATTGTTTAAACTTTCGGAAACCTTATTTTTTTACATGACGTCGATTTTTGGTAAAATTTTGAATATTAATAAATTTGTTATAGTTCCGAACGAATGATTTTTATAGCGTAAAATTGATTGTTTATAAATGATTTTATTATTAATATAAAATCATTGTGAAATGTCAGCTCCAAAGTACTTGGATATCCTCAAAATCAGTTTCTGCGAGAACATTTGAGATCCAAACGAGACGACAAAATTTTCATTCAACCCTATAAAAAATGTCTCAACAGAAATGTCGCTGTCTCCTTTGGATTCAGAACAATTTCCAAAAAATTCATCTCAATGATAAATATTTCTTCAATCAAATACACCGACATGAAATATTCTACTCAAAATTTTTCACAACCCATTTCCTGACAATCCGTGACATTTGCGCTCATTTGATATGTAATTTTCAATTCTCCAAAAACGTAACAAACAAAATGGGAGAGAACAAAAATCGACAGAAGAAATAAATCTCACATTACCAATATGATACAAACATAATAAATCATCGAACATGGTAACATTGATCATCATTGGACTGATGCGCTGTCACATTATTGCTACTGGTTGAGCAGAGTATTGGTCACCTCAGAGATGGACAACAGAGGACTCCCGGCGTCCGGTTTGGTATCTGCGAGGCAGCTGGTACCATTGTGGCAGCCGAGGAGGTTGCGTGATGTGACGGATGATACAAGACGCTGTTGGTGCTGTTGGTTTCCTGCACCGTGGACATGGATGTGCCTGTCCCCGTTACCACCGGCGATGGTGATGTGCTGCAATGACAAACCGAATAAAAAGATTATTAATCCCCTTATCTCATCGATTTCAATTAATTTTTTCGTTTCATTCTCTAGTTTTTCAACGAATTTTCAATTCTTTCCTAAATGTTTTTTATTTTGATCGCTTGATAATTTTGGTGAATCGTGGGAAGTTTATTAAGGTAGTATGAATGAACTCCAGTTGAGTCGTTGAGTGTAACGAGAAAAAATGAATTTAAAAAGCCAAAAAAAATAATTGTTCAATTTCTTTTCTTGTGAATTTGATATTCTTTCGAGTGGGAGAACATAAAATCGGTAGAAGAATTTTCCCGCTTCTGAGACATTGAATAGTCGGAAATTGGAATAAGATGAGCCAACTTGATATTCGGACTGTTCCTCTATTACAGTCCGTTTTCGCTCTCGGAAATTGGGATTCCCCGTACAATGTGTTCGATGAAGTTAGGTTACTAGGCGGATCTGACAATATTTAACTCCATTTTTTCGTTCGATTTCGTGTAGTAAATTCATTTATAAAAGGACAAGTTCTCCAATAACCGAGAATGTTGTAGCAAAAATAGTCTATATTTTTCCTCATTTTCTTTACAAGAGTTCCCCTTCCCTTTTCCCTAAAATGTCTAATCAACTCCCAAAGCTTCCTCTCCACAACACAATTTACCCCCCCCCCCC
>NW_021681000.1:195338-239978 GCF_001412515.2 Diachasma alloeum
CCCCCCCCCCATATCTAAGAACTCAACAAAAAAAGAAATAAGCAGTGCCGAAACGGGATGAAAAAACCAAAATCCAGGCAAAAAATCCCGCACCTCAAATAAAAATTCCCCCCAAAAAAAAAACAAAACTCGTGAGGCAGGTGACACTCACTGGGGCGTGTGCCTTGGTGCGGGGTGGTGGTAAGGATAGTACTGGTAGTGATGGTGTTGTACTCCTTGCCATACCTCGGAGCCCGTCTCGTGCTGATGTCCCTGATGATGTCCGTACCCCCCACTCCCATAATGCACAGCAGTGACGGAGTACTGCTGATGCTGTTGTGACTTCCCCCTGGGACTGATGGGTCCAGTCTGGCTGTTGGGTGAGGGCTGTTTCCACTTGCAGTCGCCATTGATGGTGTTCATCTCGGCCAGACTCTTGAGCGGATCAACATTTGAATTCGCATTATTGGAGTGCGAGGAGTGTGTGGAATGTGGAGTTGGCGGGCTGTAGGTTCCATTGTTTCTGGGTGGAGATCTGGACGGTGGAGGTCCCCACATGAGGACAGTCTGTCTGGGGGCCTCACTGCCGTAGACCTCCGGCTTGACATCCTCCATTTTGGGGGTCCTGACGCCGTTGGCTGCAGTGACCGGTGAACTTCCTGCTGAATTACTCGAGGAGGCGCCCTCTAGCGAGTGTCTGCTCCCAGTTCTGACGTTGATGTCGGTATTTGGGTGGATAGCAGCTGTCGTCACAGGACTGGCAGCGTAGGGGGAGCCCCCAACGCTGTTCGGATGTCTCGTGTCGACGTAACTGTACTTGGGGGATTCTAATTGTTGACAGTAGAGCCTGTCCTCGGTTTTGGTCAGCTGGTGGGTATCGTAGGTCGGCAAGGAGACATCTATGAACCCGTTGTAGGCCGTTGGCGTGTGGTATTCCGGATAGTACGAGCCTAAGGGGCGATACTGGAAGAGATTCTCAGTCGCTGTGAGGTAGCGGTTGTCCAGGGCTGCGGGGGGATAGAGGGTCTGGTGGTAGTTACCCGTGTGACCTATGTACGTAGTCAGGGATGGATCTGTCGTTGCCACCGCTGCTGGCGCGTAAGGGGTTGGGTACATTGTATTTAGGTTGCTGTAGGCTGCCGCCACTGCTGCTGCGGTACTCGTGTCAGCTGCTAGGTAGTCCACCGACGCCACCGTCGGCGTCGCTGGCGGCGAGACTGGCGACTGGTTCGAGAGCTTTGTTCTTTTACTCCGGCAGGTGGAGAGGAAGTCCCGGAGTTGGGTCTTGTAGCGACGGTTCACGCGTTGGGGGGTCGGCTGGGCTGGCAGGGTCGACGCCATGGAGGGACCCGTGAGGCTCTCCGAGTCGGAAAAGTAGCTGTTCGTTAGGCCTGCGTCCAGGTACGATACCTTGAAGTCCATCGTACGCTTCCCGAGGAGATCGCGACCTTCTTCTTCCCTGGGGACAATCATTGACGGGGGTTCAGATGGGGGAAATATTGAAAATACAATCAGCCCCAAAATAATTCCATTTTGCTAGAACCTCTATTCATTGGCCACAAGATGAAGTAGAGTTTGATCCTTTAAATTAGTTTCTATGTAAATTCTTTGACACTATTCGTAGGAAGAGGTGCTGTCTAGCACCAGATAATTAAGAGCGTTACTCATAAATTCATAAGGCCTCTGAAGTCAACTATGTTTAGCAGAGATTGGTCAGCAAAACTGGTGGTGCTCTAACCCCAAGATGCTTAATGTAAACAGTTATTATCTTACTCATTATAAAGCTAATTAATAAGTAGACTTACATGAGAGGTCGATGTGTGCTTATGACAAAGTCCGGTTTAGAGTTCTTGTACACAAGCCTCGAACTCGTTTGCAGCCATTGCCATCCACCGTCCTTCATTTGATACCTATACGCAATCATCCCTGAGGCACCAGTTTTAAGAACTGAAATGAGAAAGAATTATAAATTAACTTGAGGCGTGGAAAAAATTATCCAATAGAAATGGATCTTGGGGATTTCTCCTGATCTTATTCCACTTGTCGTCAATCTTGTCTTCAACAATTCTAAACGATTGCTGTCTGATTATGATTAAAACCAAAAAGAACAGACACATCAACATCAATTGATTTGAATTAATTCAGAATTGATTAGCGGTAAACTAATATAAAACTGACAATTCATAAACTCTCAAAAAAAAAGACCGATACATACGTTCTTGATGTGCACTAGCCACGTACGCCATATCGTCGTAATGCACCAGGTTATATCCACTCATATTAGCTAACTCTGCGTCCGTATACCCCAGCAGCATCTTCCCCCTCTGGTCCATCGACACAAATGCCAGATTCAAATTATGTTTGCTCTTGAACATGACCTCCTTCTGCGGCACTTCCAACAACGAGGGCGGACCAAATGGTGTGCACAGGGCGAACAAAGCCAGCGGTGGCTCCTCCGTTTTTCTATTCTGACCATGAAGCACCTTGACTCGCCCCCGAATGTCTAATCTCTGAAAGGAAAATTAAATGCCCTTCAGTCGACAAAAATTGGATAGAGTCAACGTGGGACAGGACAACACGAACTCTTCTGCTTCTTCTTCGACTCTTTCTTCTCGCGGGGGAACACAGAAGCGTTCCGCAACGCCGTAAACCCTTTTACGATTACAGTTTCATTTTCATAAACGTCAGGGTACCTGTGTTTTTGCTGTGGGGGGTCTTGAAGGGGAGGGGGAGAGGGGTTGACTACTTGAATATCGTTCGAGTCGTCATGTGGTCCGGGGATAATGTCTTTTGTCTGTCGTACAGAGGAGACCGCGCGGTTTTGTGTTTGAGGTAAGATAATTACCTAATGTTTTGCTCGGCAATGAGCGATGGGTGTCTCTGAATTTTTTCAGGAGGGGGGGAGGGGGTGATTCATGTGTTCGGGTTCAGGTGGAAAAAGAGGTAAGAAGGAGGAAGTGGTTTTTTAAAAAGTAGATTAGTTTCTGGTTCAGGATTACTGCGGAAAGTTGAATGTGAATTTCGCTGGAATTTCTGTACGATTCCTGGTAATTTTGATGACATGAGTTCCACTGGAATTTCAAGGAACTTCGTCATTAAAAATTTAAAATTCAGTGGAAAAGTCAGTGGAAGCTGGTGGAAGAAGCAGGAATGTTAATGTTTCAGGTGGGAAAACGGGTGAAAAAGAGGAAAGGTTTTTTTGCGTTTAGATTATTTTTGGTTCCGGATAATTGCGAGAAAAGTTGGATGTGAACTTCGGTTGACATTTCCGGTACACTCGCTGGTATTTTTATCACATTATAGTTCCGTCATTGTCCTGTGGCTGGAGCGAAGCGAGCGAACCGAGCGGCGGGGGAGGGGGCACTCCGGAGTTGGCGAGCGAAGCGAGCCAGGGACAAAACCCCCTAGTATAATTCGATTAATTTTTGGCTCCGGATGAATGTGAGGAAAGTGAAATGTCAATCATTTACAGTGTTAAGTTTAACCTGCGTCAGCGCAAGCTCATCCCTCCCCCTCCGAAAAGCGTCGCAAACTCGTGACTCCCCGGGAAATCAATTAATGAGTGGGTAACGAGGGAACGAGATATCCCCGGGTAATCGATAACACCGTTGAAGTAAGTACGTCAGAAGAGATTTCGAGCGTCATGGATGGAGGCTCACACGCGGGCATGCCGGCATCTCCGCAGTATCGTGTGGGTGCAGAGAGGCGAATCAATCGCGCCGAGAGGGATGGAGTTAGCAGAGGAGAAAGAGAGAGGGAGAGAGAAAGGAGGGGTCTTCCGTGAATCCGCTTTTAGCCCGTCCAGGCAGGACATCACGAAACACTTCCCGAACGTTTCTCGCGTGACTAGCGATTCTCATCCGCGTCAGGGTATTCGATGAATGAACGTGAATACTTCTCCTTCTTTACCCCCGTCTCTCTCCTTTTCTACGCTAATTCCACTTGCGTTTGCCCATTTATAATTGTGGAGAAACTCGTTGTCAAAAATTTGGGGAATTCCGGGGTTGGCGGGAAGTTTAATTGGCGGCTACTGAGGAAAGAGCAGTGGGGACGCCATTTTGGATGCGTCGGAGGGACGCGAGACCGGTTGCGGAGAGAAATATTAGAAATGGTAGAAAATTTTGGTCGCAAAATCGTCAATGGACCTTTTTTGGAGGGGTTCATTGCCTCGAGATTAGTCTTGACAATTTAAGGTGTTTGGCCTGCATTTTTATTAATATTATTTTAAAAAAATAAAATTAATAACGAAAAAAAAAATTTTTAATTTTTTTTCATTATCTTGACTTTTCACACGAACTACCTTAAGGATATCCAAGCATCTTTTACAGTTTGGCACAGAATACACTATAGATCAAGTACTTTCAATTATCAAATTTATTAATTATTTCAATTATTTTAATTAATTATTGTCAATTCCTTAATTATCTTTTTAAACATTCGTTGTTTATAAATAAATAATTGAAACTGATTCTGGTAAAATTCTGAATATGAATAAATAGGAAAGTATTTCACTGGAGACAAAATCGAAATAAATTGTGTAATTTTTTTTCATTATTTAAAGTACGACAAAATGTTGCAAATTAAAATTCATAATCATTCTTCACGATTATTACCACCCAATTAATTTCCACGTTAATTCCCCACCTAATGAATGTCTAAACGAGAAACGGGAAATAGAATTTTCACCGAGTTGAATGTTTTTCGGATAATTGGCAGACAAGAGGGGGAATGATGTTTAATGGATCTGCCGGGATTTTTACTTCACGCTTGAGGTAATCTTCAGAGACTGTGCGATACACCGGGGCGCCTCAACGGCGCTATACGGAGTCAGCGGAAAAAAGCAATTATCTTCTCTCGCGCCAGTTGGGATAAAGAAACTCGAGTTATAAGATCTCATTCAGTCTTTTCACCTACGCGCTTTATGACAGTGAAATTATTAATTAAGGTTTTTATTTTTATTCTGCACGAGTCAGGGATTTCTCTTGCATTTTGCGGAGGGTAGGGACTCACCAAAAATCCTGAAGTGTTGTCCAGCAGACACCTGAAGCGAACGGTGAAACTTCGCTCCAGTAGGTGACAGTGTTGGAGGGAGAGGGCATCGTGAAGGGGCAAATTTGCATTTTCAACTGGTAAAAAAGAATTCCACATCAGTTGACGCTGGAGCTCTTCGCGGTCCTCACTGTGGACCAGTTCGTAGACACTTTGATGAACAATATCGGACTGCAAATGATGAAGAATTGTGTATTATTGGCAAGTTAATGGGCATTAAATTAAATTATCTCGATAAAAGTGATTCGCACGTTAAAAGATTCTCCTCAAAATTAAAAGTATTTCTTCCCGGAATCAATAAACGATTAATGAAAATGTTATTTCATAACGTTATTTATTAAATTGACGTTAAACAATAAAATTATAAACCAGAAAAATTTTAGAAAATGTTTTTATATGAAATTACTGCATTGGCGAAATATTTGCAAAATAATCAACACATTTTTTCATTAAAAAATGAACGATTCGATGTATTGTAATATGAAATTTAAAAAACATTAAAATATTTTCCTCTAAATTAATATTACTCCCTCCCGGAATCAATAAATAATTGATAAAAATGTTATTTCATCGCTCTCAGTCCCTAAAAACTGAATAATCACCCGTAAATTGATTAACCCATGAAAAAAAACACGGCACTACGTTGAAATAGAGTTCTGGGATAGCATCCCCTAACGAAAGCAGAGTGGCGCAGTGGAAGCGTGCTGGGCCCATAACCCAGAGGTCCGTGGATCGAAACCACGCTCTGCTAATACAATTTTTTTATTTTCTCAATTTATCTCCATTTGAAATAAAACAAAAATAAAGCAACCAGCCAACAAAGTTGACATGATTGGCATGAATATTTAACTCCCTAATAACCCAAATTCGAGAAAAAAACTTTCACGTGTAACCCGTACTATAGACAGGTGATTACGAAAGTTGGCTGTGTAAAGCCTGAGAAAAAGCATTTCAATGTCTCATTTGAATAATCCACGAAGAGGATATATGAAAGCCAAGCTATAATCACGATAAAAAGAATTTTAAACTCTAACCACTTGATGCATATGAGAATGAAAACGAGCTATTCAAGATTATCGTTTGCGGAAATATATGAATAATAAGTGTTCTATGGAACACTGGTGGCGAATCGAGTGTTTAGTGAGTAGAATGGGTGAAATGAAATATAAATAAAATGTTGGGCGAACATTGTGGTGGAAGGTGTTGGGGTGAGGCTGAAAACACGAGAGTCGTGATCCTCGTGCTCCTGATATGGGTGGGATGTGTTGTGTGGCTGCACTACGAAGCCACTGCTGGGTTATCGTGATTTATTATTATTCATGGCCAGTTGGGACTACTCGAAATAGACATTCAAATGCTTTTCTTTGCTAAATCAATTATTGGAAATGGAAATGTTACTTCTATGGTACTCTCACAGTCTCCTACAACCTCATTGACTTTTTATTGTGAGTGGGGAATACGGAATTTTATGCAGTATTGGTATTGATTAATTATTTATTAATGAAAATATTTGACTGAATTATTAGGCATGACTTTCAATTTTAATAAATGAGGGAATGGTGACAAAAAAATTAATAGTGTTGAATAGTTGTTGGAATTTTTCTTCATTGTTCGGAAATCACTGCATGGAATTGCATCTTTTTTTTTAAGTGTAGGTATTGTTGAGCCCTATCGATCGTTATTAATTAAAATTTAATTCATCGATTAGTTTTTTTAATTTGCGAATTTTTCGAAAATCGTTGTCCCACGATAACTAAAAAATGTTCTGAACTGATTGAATGATGGCTAACAAATTAAAAATTTGTTTGGATGTCAATTTTTTTTTAATAAAATAGAAAAAAAATTAATTGCTGAATTTCAACTTTTTCTTTAATGATCTCGTTGTTTATAATTGAATAATCCTCATTAAAAAGAAGTGCTCCCAAATAAAGTCCGATAATTCTCCCGAATACCCGCGCTCCGATTAAATATTAACCGCAATGTTTAACCAAAGGCCGAATTGCCGACTTTACGACGACTACCGGTCGCATTAAATCTCTCACCCAAGATTCATGAGTCGATAAATAATTGAAGTGCATTGTGAGGAGTTTGTGGGCGTTTTGCCGGACTGAGGGAGGAAAAACTGAGCAACAAGGTGACCGGAGTGAGAGGGATACATTCACTCCTCTCGATTCACCGATGCGGGGTACCAATATATGAATTTCAAGAGTTTCGTTGCCCACGGCCAGACGCCTCGGATGTGAGACACCCCGCTGGGCGACGGGTTCCTGTTGCCCGCTCGTACATTTGTTTGCTCTAATTTTAATTAAACTTAATACATGGTTCTCGTGGTAATCGACCAGATATTTTTTTTACTCTCGACTAGTCAATTCCTGGAAATTCCCGATGCATTTGCGGCGTAAATCATCGTGTGAAGTATTGAATTATTTTTTTTCGTGCCCTGCACTGTTAGAAATACGGAATTTCATGGAAAATGTGGTAGTAATTCTGATGTGAGTGACATTGCATCCGATTTGAGACGGAAAATTCACAACTTGATTGAATTCTCAATGGAAGATGAATATTCAGAAATAAAATGAGATGAATTTTCAATTTTTCCCCGACTTTTCCTGGCGTTTTCGAATTTTTACAGAATAATTGAACTGAAAAATCAAGAGTTTTATTGATTTTCAGATTTTTGAAATAAAAAATCAATGGCATGATCGATTTTTTGATGACAAGATTTCCTAAAATTTCAGTGGACATTGAAAATCATAAAAATTTCAGGGATTTGACACAGAAATTTCAGACAAAAATTTTTAACAGTGAGATTGGCAAAATAAAGATAAAAATTAGCATTTAAAAAATTTTACTGAACATTCCCGGTTCGCGTACGAAAAATAGATTTCTTGAAATTCACCAACTAGTTGTTGAAAAAATGAATTAATCGTGGTCTCGTTAATTTTTATTCGCCTGACGTTCTGTGTTCAGAGACGGGGGCACGTGACCGCGCAATTATATGCTCGTCAGGTCGACCCTGGGGCGAGTGGTGGGGACCTGCAGTTTGCAGTCTCTGTCGTTCGAGGAATAATTAAAATATAATTTGTGATTAGGCTGGGGCTAATGAGTCCTATCGATCTGATTACGCTGGGTTGTTATGCGTTTGCACATGACGGGCCGCCCTTAGATGGCGAATTAGGGGTGAACAGTGTAATAATTTACGAGGAAACTATTTTTATAAAATGAAAAAAATGTGACTCTGCATAAAAAACTTCCGCAAATTTTTATCATGTTTAATTTCCACTGAAACTTCTGGAAAACTTGTGATTGATAAATCAAATATTTCAGAGATTTTCTGATCGAACGATCTGAAAATCAATAAAATACTTGATTTTTCAGTTCAATTATTCTGTAAAAATTCGGGGAAAAATTGAAAATTCCCATAATTTTGTTTCTAAATATAGTTCCATTGAAAATTTAATCACATTGTTGAAATTTCCGTCTCACTCCCACTGAAAACTCATGAATTTCGTTGAATTCTACCTAAAACTTGAAATTTCATAACCATTTTTCCCCAAATCGAATTCAATGTCACTCTCATGAGAATTACTACCATATTTTCCATGAAATTTCAACAAATTTCTAAAAGTGCAATAGGAATGTATTATTCGACGTTTTTGCGGGATAAAGAACGACATTTTTATTCAAATTCAAAGTATTGCTGGACAAAACGAGGAATGAGAGGCGGAAAATGATTTTTTCATCAATAAATTCAAGCAATTGAAAGGGGAATTATTCTAAATGAATGTTCATCGGAAATGCATGGCTCATTCATTCTCATCTGTTTATCAGACAGCTGTGATGTGCAGCATCCAGTGGCAAGTTGTTAACAAAATCAAGTTCTGACATTCTCACACTTCACCGTATTATTTGGCACACTTTTCTTCATTTTTTGGTCCATAACATCGAGAGAATCTCCTCCAAATCTGATCATTTTGACACTTAATTTAAGTTTCGTCCACGTGAACTTGAACAAATTTTACTTTAACAGCACTAGAATGTCTCTCCCTGTGGATTCCAAGAATCATCAATCTCCCTTTGTCAACGATTTTTCATTCCCCAGAATTTAAACATTTCGCTAAATAATTTTTTTGATAATCGATCCTTGTCCGCATCTACACGATCATTTTATACTCGGGGTAAATCGCCTTGTGCTTTATCCACACTGCCCGTTTAAATAATCTTGAAACATGCACTCACGTATAACGCTCTCTCTCCCCCAGTGCCTGGACGATACGGCCACGTCATGGATGGCTTTACGATCGTCTCTCGTCGTTAATTAAGAGCTTGTAATTATTTAGTGGAGACGCTAGCGCGCACCCCCGCCGGGGCAACCGGCTGGACCCCCCTCTCTCTCTCTACCTGCAATGTATCTACCATATCCTCTTTCCCAACCATCCCCCTCCCTTCCTCTACTCGAAAGATATGGTTTTTTTTTCTACAAACATCTTCTTGATTTACATCGGTTGGGAAAAAATTCGTTGACCTCTTCAGGAGATACAAAGAAAATTAGTCTATTTTCAGAGGGAGGCGGGGGGGAGGGGGGAATTGCTTGTTGTTTTTGGAAATTATTGTTGCATTGTGATCTGGAAGAAATTGTCAATAAGGGTGACGGATTTTTTTTTCCCCGAAAAAATTTCGCGGAAAAAATTCCCCTCGGAAAATTTCCCCCTGGAAAAAATTCCTCGTCTAAATATTCCCCCGGAATTATTTTTCCGGAATATTTTCCCCTGAAAATCACCGAAAAAAAATAAAAATCTCCGGCAAAAATGAAAAATAAAAATATTATAATTTTTAACTTTATTGTAAATGTTGGAAAGTATTCTTGTTACTTCTCCAAGTTACACATGATATTACGTTGTTCAGACATTAACAAGTTGGAACAATTTCCCCTGAGCATTTTTTATTGTTGTTGGAATTATTCAAATACTAGATGTCGGGTGAAATGTGGGTTTTTATGAATCTGAGAATTTGTAGGGCGAGAATGCTTTTTAATGAAGATTCATTGGTTATTGGGGCAAGAGATTAATTCGAATTATTTGGGGGAATTGGCTCGAAAATGTTGACAATTAATTTATTGCAGTAACGTAATTTATTTATTATTGATCTATTGAAATTATTGATGTATTGATTTCCTGAAATAGTTGAATTATCATCTAGCGTGTCTTCGAAGATTGAAGGATGTGATAAATAAAATTGACGTTGGAAATGTGTGTTTGTGTAATTGTTTTTTACATTCGTAAGGGGAAATAATTCCGGGAATTTTCTCGGGGGAAAAAAATCCTGGAGCCGTCAAAAAGGAATTATTTTTTGTTTTGAGGTCTAATTTTGCTAGGAAAATTTTCGTCTGAATTTCCGTCCCAAATTCCGGAAATTTTTATCGCGTTCAAGTTCCCCTGAACTTTCAGGAAATCTTGTCATTGAAAAATCAAATATTCCATCGATTTTCCGTTTAACTGATCTAGAAATCACTAAAATAATTGATTTTTAGTTCAATTATTCTGCAGAAAACGCCTTCGATAACAACAACACCCTTCAACTCCACAAAATAAGAAGAGGAATAATAAAAAAAACAGTCCAATTACCAAAGAAATAAATTCAACATTGTTACCTCCAAAATCCTCGTGGGCAGTAAACGTCGCCAAGGCGTCCAAGATCCCCTCCCCCCAGTGCCCGCGAAATAATTCGATAATTCATCCTCAGGATCGATACGTGTATCTTCGTCACGCGATGAAAGGGTCTCGGTAATAAAACTTCAAAAAGTACTTCAGCAAAAATAAAAAAAACGTTTAAAAAGGTAGAGAAAAGTCGAGACGATAACTCACTGTCACGAGGTTTGAACGTTGAGAAATAATTCCGCAGGGGAATAAATAAAAATTGATAATATATAATAAGTATAGGGAGATGGGTGGGAGGAGGTGAAAGTATCGACATGTGAGAATAAATTCGTCTGGATGAGGTTGAAAATGATGAAAACACGAATCGGCATTTGATCAAAGAAAATACGAAACAAATTGAAACAAATCAGGGGTGGGATGATAATAATTAATTCTAGGGGCTCATTAATATACTCCGGTGGTAACATATCACAGTCAGTGGGTGGAGGTGGAGAGGGACGAGAGGGGGGAGGGGATGCTGGTACACAAGAGTGAGCGAGTTGAGCACTCAATTACGCGGATGAGTTATGATACAACTGGTGTATATGTACTTTGCTCGCGCGCTCGATTCAATGAGGTGGAAATCAACGAGTACGAGGGGATAAAGAGACGATGAGAGATAAACTAAAAATTGTGAAAAATGGGAGGGGAAAAGGCGAGAGTGCCTGTGGGCAGACCGATTGTGTCTTCATTAGTGGCTATTAATTGCAAAAATGTGCTACATTCATCATGGGAATGGTGAGAGGTGCGGGATGTGAGTGGCGAGGTGAGGCTGATTGATATTAAATTGGAGGGAGGGGGTTATAAAACTGAAAAATCAATTATTTGAAATAATAAGAATCCTTTTCAGGAAAATATAATGATAGTTTTTAATAATATTTGCCGTTAGAAGGACGGTGGCGATATACAGTAGTGTATATATACACCTGTAATAATAAGAATAATAATGATAATAATAATAGTAAAATGTTATAGTTATAAAACTGAAAAATCAATTATTTGAAATAATAAGAATTCTTTTCAGGAAAATATAATGATAGTTTTTAATAATATTTGCCGTTAGAAGGACGGTGGCGATATACAGTAGTGTATATATACACCTGTAATAATAAGAATAATAATGATAATAATAATAGTAAAATGTTATAGTTATAAAACTGAAAAATCAATTATTTGAAATAATAAGAATTCTTTTCAGGAAAATATAATGATAGTTTTTAATAATATTTGCCGTTAGAAGGACGGTGGCGATATACAGTAGTGTATATATACACCTGTAATAATAAGAATAATAATGATAATAATAATAGTAAAATGTTATAGTTATAAAACTGAAAAATCAATTATTTGAAATAATAAGAATTCTTTTCAGGAAAATATAATGATAGTTTTTAATAATATTTGCCGTTAGAAGGACGGTGGCGATATACAGTAGTGTATATATACACCTGTAATAATAAGAATAATAATGATAATAATAATAGTAAAATGTTATAGTTATAAAACTGAAAAATCAATTATTTGAAATAATAAGAATTCTTTTCAGGAAAATATAATGATAGTTTTTAATAATATTTGCCGTTAGAAGGACGGTGGCGATATACAGTAGTGTATATATACACCTGTAATAATAAGAATAATAATGATAATAATAATAGTAAAATGTTATAGTTATAAAACTGAAAAATCAATTATTTGAAATAATAAGAATTCTTTTCAGGAAAATATAATGATAGTTTTTAATAATATTTGCCGTTAGAAGGACGGTGGCGATATACAGTAGTGTATATATACACCTGTAATAATAAGAATAATAATGATAATAATAATAGTAAAATGTTATAGTTATAAAACTGAAAAATCAATTATTTGAAATAATAAGAATTCTTTTCAGGAAAATATAATGATAGTTTTTAATAATATTTGCCGTTAGAAGGACGGTGGCGATATACAGTAGTGTATATATACACCTGTAATAATAAGAATAATAATGATAATAATAATAGTAAAATGTTATAGTTATAAAACTGAAAAATCAATTATTTGAAATAATAAGAATTCTTTTCAGGAAAATATAATGATAGTTTTTAATAATATTTGCCGTTAGAAGGACGGTGGCGATATACAGTAGTGTATATATACACCTGTAATAATAAGAATAATAATGATAATAATAATAGTAAAATGTTATAGTTATAAAACTGAAAAATCAATTATTTGAAATAATAAGAATTCTTTTCAGGAAAATATAATGATAGTTTTTAATAATATTTGCCGTTAGAAGGACGGTGGCGATATACAGTAGTGTATATATACACCTGTAATAATAAGAATAATAATGATAATAATAATAGTAAAATGTTATAGTTATAAAACTGAAAAATCAATTATTTGAAATAATAAGAATTCTTTTCAGGAAAATATAATGATAGTTTTTAATAATATTTGCCGTTAGAAGGACGGTGGCGATATACAGTAGTGTATATATACACCTGTAATAATAAGAATAATAATGATAATAATAATAGTAAAATGTTATAGTTATAAAACTGAAAAATCAATTATTTGAAATAATAAGAATTCTTTTCAGGAAAATATAATGATAGTTTTTAATAATATTTGCCGTTAGAAGGACGGTGGCGATATACAGTAGTGTATATATACACCTGTAATAATAAGAATAATAATGATAATAATAATAGTAAAATGTTATAGTTATAAAACTGAAAAATCAATTATTTGAAATAATAAGAATTCTTTTCAGGAAAATATAATGATAGTTTTTAATAATATTTGCCGTTAGAAGGACGGTGGCGATATACAGTAGTGTATATATACACCTGTAATAATAAGAATAATAATGATAATAATAATAATAAAATGTTATAGTTATAAAACTGAAAAATCAATTATTTGAAATAATAAGAATTCTTTTCAGGAAAATATAATGATAGGGGGTGAAGTGGATGGGCATTTTTATGGGGAATTCGGAGAATTTCAAGAGGTGGGGGGTGATGTTATTTTGATTCTTTGAAGTGAGGTTGCATGCGCGCACTGCGCGCAGATCAACACGGAAGATCGAATTTTTGCGCGATTTTTGCGAATTTCGAAGTGAATATCAAACAATTACTCGAAAAAATAGGCCTGAATCAAATTGGAAAATCAGTTTGAATCAGGTCGGACTGAATTATGCCGGGAATCGACTTACCTCATGGCGGATCGGCGGCATGAATCGAGTCTGACTCAGAGAGATGCACATCGGTTTGATTCAAGTCGAATTTACGCTTGATTCAAGTCGATTGTACGACCTCATGTATAACTCCCTAGAATCACTTTGAGTCAAGCCACAAAATTGACTTCAATCAAGCCGAAAATCGACTTGAATCAGTGCATTTTTTTATTTATATAAATATTTTATATTTTTATATTTTTTTCATTTATATAAATGAGAAATGTATTTGATATTTGGGGTTTTATTTCATTATTTCTTACTGGCAATATGAAAATAGAATTAATTGGCAATTAAAAAATGAATCAAAAAAATTTAATCCTCAAAAAATATACACGTCTTGATTCAGACGAAAAATATAAAACCACGAGGATAATAATTTCATTGACTTTTAAAAAATAGCTCAAATGGAATAATCTCCACTTCCGTCAACTCAGATATGTAAAAATGAGTGAAATATGCGAGCACTCGTCACCCCTTTTTACGACTTACTACTTAATACCTTGAATTATGTACTCCTTTATCCACTTGCTTTCAGCTTAAAGAAGAAAAATTACAATAAAAATAAAGCCGAAGATGTTGAGTTCACTTTTATCTCCTTATTTATATATTTTTTATTATGTTTGTTGCGTGAGGTATGAGAGTAAAGGAGAGTCACACCGCTGAAACGACACCCGCAGGGTGAATTACGAGGCATAAGGATTTTTAGCAGGTGGCTCAGGGTTTTTTTTTCTCTCACTTCAACCATTATCGTTACACTGGGCAGTTTCAAACGCGACATTTTTGCGGATTTCGTGACCCTTAGTTCATGAGTGTCGAAATAGGAGAGTATAAATCAATTCAAAATGTATTTCAGAGGCGAGTGAATCAACGAAAACCCAAAAAATTATGAGAGAAACTGTTTTCACCGGATGTCACACGTGCAAATTAATTTCTTACAAATATTATTTGCATCGAAGATTGATGATATATTAATTAACAATTCATCAGTGGAATAATTGTCGAATTTTTTAGGAATTAATGAAGTTAAATTTTTTTAAATACATTTTTTATTCAATTTTTTTTCATCTTTTTGAGTTTTTGGATTTTTTTTTCTCAAAACTGGCCGAAATGAAATTTTTTTTAAATGATTAATATTCAATTGCATCTTAAATCATTGAGGTAGGAATTTTTTTAGATTATTCGAATTATTTCTTCAGAATATAATGAGGAAAATGATGAAAAAAATCTGAGAAAATTCATATTTCAACGATTTTGAACAGTTTTTTAATATTTTTCACCCGTAACAAGTGTTAGAAAAAAATGCACAAATCCAAAAAATTAAGACTCAAAAAAAACCTTATTTTTCACACTTATGCCTATATTCTGTATCCGTAAACCAAAATTCAAGTCAATCGATTGAGAATTGCGTCACGAGGACAGATTTGAAGTTTTCGTCAATGAAAAACGTAAAAACCAAATGTCTTCTCAATTTTAACATAAAAACTGAGGAAGTAAACGCATCAGCGCGATAAATAAACGTCCCTGCGATTTTGAAACATCGTAACACATGCCTAGAATGTGATATGCACGTGTGATCGACCCTTTCTCCAACTTCCCCACCGAAAAATCCCCGAAAACGAATATCTCCGTTGAAATATTCCAATACAATGATTTCAACAAGAAAATAACCCATCCGAACATTTTGAAAGCCTCCTGGCACCGGTTGACGCGCATCAGCCCGCGACACGTGCACTGAAACCTGTCAAACATGGCGTGACTGGGTCCTGTTGGGTGTGAACGAACGACCAGAAGGAAATTTTCATCCCCCAAAGTGTCTACGAATACGAATGAGACCTCGGAGAGATATTGGCAGAGGGGTAGAGAGGGATGAGCATAAAATACCCCACAACTTCACTGACAATGCCAGAAACACTGGGGGAGAGTTTGTATTCACCAATCGAATTGGACACACCCTTCCTCTCCAGAAGAACCGACCACGTCTCCTCTTTTTTTCGTTTGTACACAACCATCACGTGAGACATTCAATACAAGTTTTTCTATTTCCGAACACAACAGAAAACATAAAAAAGGAGGAAATTTATTTCCATTGCTTGTTTATTTCGCATTTTACTCACCTGATGAAATCCTAGATAACTCTCTATGCTGTGCGTGGCAAAAAATACTTCCCCGTCGCAAGTCAGTATCAACAGGAATCCGTTCAATGCCTAAAAAGAAAGGAAGACGATTTTTATTATTTTATTTTCATAAGAAAACATGAAGGGAGATATGTTATCGTTGTCATAGAATTTATTGTACGAATTAGGGTATTTCGGTACTAGTGCGGAAAAGCGTTTTTCATCACTTGCACTGTTGGAAATTTTTTGGAATTTAAGCAACAGAGGAATTTGAATTTTCAATATTTTGAATTTGAGTTCAATTTCAGACTAAATTGCTCACGGAGTTCGTGATTCATCTTGGAAATTCAATAAAATTGGGTTTTTCATTATGAATGATCATTTCATTTTCAATGACAATTTGGATTTTCAAAACTATCGCGATAATTAAGCAACAGATTGAAAATTTATAAGAAAAGTTGCCTGAGTTTTCATGATTTTCTGAAAAATCAAATTTCATTGAATATTCAAGAACATTGACTGATTTATCAATAACAAGATCAATGGAAATTCCATGTAAATTATTTGTTGATAAAAATTTCGGGATTTTTTACTCGAAATTTCAAGAGTAATTCTTCCTTTGGCGAGCGCTACACACCTCCCACGGCTCAAGAAACAGTTTTCCGCGGCGCGTGCGTAAAATTTCACTTTCCGCAGTGATGAAAAAATTTTTTTTTGCTTTTTAAATTCATTTTCCCCTGTTCCACCCACCGCATCAACTGAAGTTGATTCGTACTCCCTCAGAATAAGAAAAAAAATCAAATATAGAGTCTCAAATGAGTCATTTCATTGATACCTCCACCGCGCGGAGAGAAATATCCAGTAAAAATTACGGAACTCAACGAAACTCACAGAAAATTTAAATGCACCGAAGCGAAATGTGGTTTACGGGAAATTTTACAGAACTGTCACCGAATTTTTCCGGAGCGTTCCGTCATTTTTATCTAAATCTCCTGTGCAAAATTACGATACCGTCACTTAAATTTTCTGAGTGGATTCCGTAATCGGTGAGTGAATTCCGTAATTTTTACTGAACATTTGTGTCCGGCATTACGGAAAAGATACGTAATTTTTATCGAATATTTCTCTCGAATCCGCGCGATAAATTCCCCCAAACCCTTTTCTCCCGGAGCGATCTCCTCACCTCCCTGAAAATCGCAGAATGATGAATGGCATCATCCCCAACGAGTTTATCGTCCGACCAATCCACAGCCCCACGGAGTCTCCCGGCTCCGGCCAAGACTCTCCTCCCAGCCCCCGAGGACTCCCAACGTCACGCCACATCGAGCCCCCAACCCAATCGATCTTCATTCCCTCTTTTCCCCCATTTTTCTCTTCATTTCTTCTTCAATGTATCGAGTGATTCGTGCGAAGAAAAATGTTTACGATACATGAAATTCGTCACGAACCCCCCCGAGATGTCGTTGACACGTCAAAACCGCGGATCCACGGTACCAAAAGAAGAAGAAGAAGAAGAAAAAAAAAAATATTGGATTTAGTTTTTATCGAGAGGAAGAATCATGATTGATGAAATGTAGTTTTAGATTAAAGTAAACAATTGTATTGCTTTATCTTTATCAGGAGATCGTACCAAACATCGAAATTGTAACAAACAATTTCCGTTTTATTTCTCTCCACTTGAAAAGGGGAATGGGTATATCCCACAACACATGCGATGAAATACCTCTCCCCAGTAGCATCTGGGAAAACAAAGTTTTCTCATTTATCGGCCCAGCCGATAGTAAATTCTATCGTTAAAACAAACAGCCAGGGGTAGCAGGGATGAGATTGCAACAGCCCCCAACCGAAATATCCGCTCTAGTTTTAACGGGATTCAAAGCTTATTGGCCCGTTAGCTGTTTCTACCGCACAACTCAAATACCTTTTAAGCTTGAACGTATTGTTTTTGTTTTATTACACCTTGGAGAGGGCTGTGCCAGGCACTGGAAAACACTCGGTTTATGGTTTTCAAATATGAGGGGGGGAGATGTTTTTACATTTTTGCTTCGTTAATTTTACGGCTGATTTTTATTTCCTACGCGAAAGGAAGGACAAGTCGCGAGGGAAAAGTATTGGTCGAATTGGTGGTAAACAACACAGCAAAAACGAATGTCTGAATTTCACGCACCTTCTGTAGATCTTTTTCAAACACTAAAAAACGTCTGAATAAAATGAAAATGTGTCTGAATTTCAGACGAACAGGTGCCCAGATTTCAGAGAAAATTCCGAATTTTTAAGCAGCATTAAGACAGGAATTTCTCAACCTAGAATAGACTAGAATTTTCTACGAAAAAATGAATATTTAGTGTTAAATTCCGCTGAATTTTCAATTGATTGACAATTCAAGATTATATTTACTGAAATTTTCCATCGGGGGATAATTAAACTGACATTTGGAGTCAGATAACACTTTTACAATTAACTTGCAATTTACGAAATTTCCATTTATGTATGTCACTGTGCCATACCCAGAGAAATAGTTTATCTTAATAAACTGAACTTCAGTTGAATCAAAAGAATGGGCTGTTCCTTCCAATCGCGACATCTCCATTTCAATTTAAACCCGCGTGCTCTTCAATATTGGGACTTCATTTCTTTCTCTCCTTCTGCATGTAAAATGGAAGTTGAGAAGTTGTCTCCGCATGCGCTGCTGCAGCATCTGGATTGGCCGCGGCTGTCCCATTGGGGATTGCGTCAGAGGGGTTGAATTCCCCGGTGTATTTGCTCTCCCGTTCCCCTTCCAATTGCTTAATGCGATTTGTCGGAGATCCGGGGAGCACTACCAACCCCCTGACATGGCCGATAATTTTCCTCTCGAGGTGCAAGATGAATTGAATTTATTGTCGCTCAACAATCATGAAAAAATTCGACATTTCCTTTCGAGTCATCGGTCCTAAATTTTACAGCTTCAGCTTGTTTCATCCGTTGAAACAGTTTGGATAAATTCCAGTTGAGGAGTTCAGTATGACGGGGAAATATAAAATTAAAATGCATAAAAAATATTTTTTTCAGTGATAATTTTCTGGAAATAAATAAATAAACCTATTTATTTATTTGTTTATTAATTAATTATGATTAATTATTACTAATTAATTAATAAACAAATAAATAAATAGGTTTATTTATTTAATAATAATTAATCATAATTCATTAATTAATTAATAATAACAGAATAATAACATTAATTATTATTAATAATAATCATTAATTATTTATTAATTTATTATTTTATTTATTAATTATTAATTTTTATTAAACTAATAATAAATTCAATGAATAATGAAGTTATTAATTTGGTTAATTAATTAATTAATTAATTAATTAATTAATACATCAATAAATAAAATATGTGAATGCTAATTTTGATGAGTGTAAGAAAATAATTCATCAGAATTTTCCTTCAATCATTTGTTTAAACAATAGTCTCTCGTCTGTACATTTGCAACTATTTTCCTCTTCATGCCATGGCAATGAATTTAACGAACGCAACGCTGTCACTTTCACACAACACGCCATTTCGCGGCATCCGGAAACATAAATTATTTATGGCAAATTTTGACACCGACTATAATTTTCATATTGGGTCTGCCATTTTTTTCTGAGATTTTAATCTTTTCCCTCATCTCGAAAAGTTCATTTTCTCATAAGACAAAACGGTAGCTGGGCATAGTTATAAATTAATTATGTTAATGGTACTGAACTGTCGATTGAGCACAAACTTAAGTAAAATGTCTCTAGTTATATTGCTCTCCGTTTGGAATTTATTGCAGATTTTAATCTTCAAAATTTGAGTTATGTTTATACTACTTCAATCCCACATACCGAACTCACTGAAGCACAAAGTCGCGTGCCTCCCAAGTGAATTCAAACGTATTTGCGTGTCCCGCTGCAAGCTCTTAATAATCCTTTACTCCTCACCTGCACTCAACTGCATCCCCCCACCTTCTAAATTCTATAATTATCTCAGAAGACTAATTGAGCGCCTTCAAATCCACTTCTAAGAAACGATATCCGCTATTTTTTTGCAATTCACATTACTTATTTTAGCTATCATTAAAGCTCCAATAAGCTTAGTGGAAACGATTTACTTGAGGAAAATTAATTCCAGAAAAATCTGTGTAAAGGAATACTGTAATTCGAAAATTTATTGGTGAAAATTAAAGATGATTATTAAATTTTAGATGATAATTTTTGATCATCAGTGTAGAAACTGTCGCGTATCGAAGAGTGACGTGGAGCACAGCAAAAACTAATGTTTAGAATTGCACACACCTTTTGTATTGTATCTTAAATAAAATGAAAAATTGTCTGAATTTCAATGAATTAAGATGTTTGGGACCCTTTCCGTGATTAATAAAAATTCATTATCTTTTGTACTGTTGTAAACATTAAAATTCTAACAATTTCCCCATGAAATAGAAAAAATTGTCAACACAATGAGCCTCGATTTTGTTTTTCATGTTATTTTTAATATTTTTTTTCAATTCATAAACAATACAGAACTGAATTCGATGTCAGATGCATATTCAGACCATTTGTACTATCGAACTGCGATTAGTCTTAAAAATTCCAGAAAAATCTGTGTAAAGGAATACTGTAATTCGAAAATTTATTGGTGAAAATTAAAGATGATTATTAAATTTTAGATGATAATTTTTGATCATCAGTGTAGAAACTGTCGCGTATCGAAGAGTGACGTGGAGCACAGCAAAAACTAATGTTTAGAATTGCACACACCTTTTGTATTGTATCTTAAATAAAATGAAAAATTGTCTGAATTTCAATGAATTAAGATGTTCGGGCACCTGTTCGTCTGAACGTCAGACACATTTTCATTTTATTCAGAGGTGTTTAGTGTTTGAAAAATGTCTACAAAAGGTGTATACAATTCAGACATTAATTTTTGCTGTGGGCAGACGGGAGAAAACTCCATGTTAGCACGAGAAAAATTCAATAAAATTTCCAGTGCCTTCTCTGCGCCCTTTTCCGCATGTTAGCCCTCGAATTTTTCTAGAGATTTCTCTCCCCGAATAATTTATTATCTGCAGAAATAATTTCTGCTCTCAGTGGCGGGGTCAAAGTCCCAGCATTGAAAATTGTCACATCCCAATTGAAAAATTCATGGGGCTTCAACTGAATCCCCATAAATTTCCCACATCATCAGCTACAAATGTCCGAAAAAACTGAGCCTGGATTTAAACTCGGGTATCGCATGACCGTTGAGTCTAGGCGTTTGAGACTTATCGCGTCGAAACGATTGTCGGGCTTGATCGTGCGATGACGGCACGCGACGCCTGTCCGATTCAGGTGGAGAAGGAGGAAGAGAGAGCGAGTGTATCGAAAAGGCCGGCATGTGTGTTGTCATCGTTTGTTGCGTAACTCGTGGGTACGACTGAGAGGACGTGCGTGCCAACGGTTAAACTTGTGCCACGGTATTCTGTCAGGTTCAAGACACCTGCGAGGGGATTATCCCAGGCTGCTGGGCTCGGCTCCAGGCAGCGAGTGTGCGTGTGCAGCTAGCGATAACGAGGTTGAAGGCTAACGTCACTGCATCAGGTGCAGTATGACGGGCATCTACATTCATTTGCGATGGGCATCGGAACCGTTGGATGAATTTTATTCGTTTTGGTCTACAAGAATATTTGATACGTTTTTTAAAAATTTTGATGACAATGCAAAAAACATTTTATTTGTAGGGAAAATTCCTTTTTCTTCTCCTTTAAAAAATCCACAACTTGCCAAAGAACTTCATCTTCACTTATTAGATAAGCGATATAGTGTTAAACAATTTTGGTGACACTTCTTGGAAATTTCCCTCGTATTACAGTTCCACTGAAATTTGAAGGAATTCCCAGGAATGGAAACTAAATTTGTTTTCAATTATTCTAGAAAAATTCAGGTAAATGTACTCTTGATTTACAATTGATTGAGAATTCAGTGAAATTTGATACTCAATATTCAATTTTCCATTAAGTTTTCCTGATTAATGAATAATTCAAAATTTTGCTATTTAAATTGACGATTCCTTCAATAATGAAAATTTAAGAGTGATATTAACGAATTGACTACTTAATAATTCAACGGTAATTATAATTTGTGGATGTGGCTATCCCCGACAAAAATTCGCCGAGGAACTGAGCAGAAACAGTCGCAATATTCCGTCCCCTCCCCGAAGTTCCCAATCGTCCATTCCGACCACCTCATCCTCATCATCGAAAAACCCCACTGAACCCTCTCATCCTCAATGTTTTCATCGCTGCGAATCAAGGTCCTTATTCCGTGCACCCAGCACCCAGGGGTGCTCTCACTTGTTGCTGATAGCTTGCATGTCTGGGCTCGCTGTTCGGGATCCTGCATTTGGCTTTGTTCACGATATACGCGGGCCGCACGCGGCTTAATTTCATGGCTTGCACGCCTCACTAATTTTTTCTCCAACCCTCCCCCTCCCCCTGCCGCTCCCCCCCGCCCCTCGCATTTCCTCCACCTCACTTTCCCTTTTTCTCACACACTGTCAGAAAATTACTCCTGAAATTTCAGGTAAAATATCTTGAAATTAGTAACAATCACTCATTCACACGAAATTTTTATGTATTTTGTTATTGATAAATCAGTTAAACTCTGAAGTATTCAAGGGAATTGCAATTTTCAGATCCACATGATAATGAAAATGATGAAACAATTTGAAAATTCAAGCAACAATTTCCCTGAATTTGCGGTTCACTGAAAATTCAGTTGGATGTGACGTTGAATTTCAGGACTGAATTTGAAAATTCTAGATGTTATTGAAATACCAGTGACAAATCTAACATGGAAAACCCGATTATCCGGAATTTCCAGCCTGAATGAGAGATTCCTTGAACGATTTCATCTTAAACTGAATTCAAATTAACAACATTGAGAATTCAAGTGCAACCACTGCTTAATTTTATTTATTTCTTGTTTATTCAAGTCAAGACAGCCGAAGCCAGTTACAGGACTCATGAATACTATGGAAATAACAAACACTAGTCTAGCAGCAAAAAGAATAGCTCAAAATAGTGAAGATGACAATGAAAGTGAAGAGCTCGTAATTGCTGCACGTGACATTAACAACAATTTTTTCCAGTTTCATATGCCCTATACTAGAGTCTCCATTCTCATTAAAGATATCATTAAAGATATCCACCTCAGGGTAGACTAAAAAAAATTTCAAAAAATTCCCAACAGAACCGAAAAATCGCGTTCCACCCTCGCGTTCATTCCGTCCTCTTGTTCCCCCTATTTTCATATTTTTATTCTTGATGTGGAAAATTCTGGGGTCGAGTAGATTTCAACGTTGATGAACAACCGGAGTGGGGAAGGAATCAGGTCGACTCTTCACGGGGGTTGGAGCGGCGAAACGGAATTCCGTTTCGCTGAAGGTAGACAGCGGTGTGTGGACGGAGGGTGAAGAGTGATGGGAGGGGGGGAGGAGGAAGAGGGGGAGGGAGGGGGGCTGGAAGGGTGAGTCAGGGCGGTTGTGCTTGGGATTCGTAGAGCAAAGACTAGGTTGGCTGCGAAGGGGGGCGGGGGAGGGGAAAGGGGGGCTCGGGATGATATGAGGTTAGGTTGGTGCGGGGAGGGGGCTCGCCTTGGGTTCTGGCACCGCTAGTCCTTTCTGTATTGATCGCGTGAGCTCCTTTTACCTCACCTACAAAACACCGATCCTTCTCCGACGTTTTTACCCACTCTCATTCGCGTCGTGTATCGGTGGGGTCGGTTTACGGATTGGATAAACATGTCGGTTGTTGTTGCATGTGTTTTGAATTGATGTTTCAGGGTGTCGGTGGTGATGAAGTCTTTTTTTATTTGGTTACTTTCTGCTTCCGAATGGAGGCATTGCAATCCTTTGATTTTCATTTTCTCTAATTTTGATTTGACATTATGTAGAATGGTCTGAAACGCAACAATTCCCGCAAAAATTCCCGGTGGTCAATTTTTAGAAAATTGAGTAATCAAGTGGCTAACGTAATTCCGAAAAATCTGAAATTCCGTCGGATTAGAGGGCTTAATGAGAACGAACTGTCCAAAATTTCAGCTCTTTTCATCATTTCTAGTCTTGAGAACGCTTAAAAATTCTCGCGGGATAAGAGAATCTCATCCTGCTGGAAAATTTCTCTCTCAGAAAACTTCTCTTTTTTTTCAAATTTTCAAAGGGTCAGATTTTCCGTTTTTCCAGGGGGAAAGTCGACTTTCGCCAAAATCGAATTTTTTAGCCGGGTGAACGTTGATTCCAACTATTTAAGCGACGGGCTATTCAAAACTTTCAAAAGTATGTGGAAAAAATGAAAATTGAAAAAGTTTTTTTTTCAGATTTTTAAAGGGTCAGATTTTCCGTTTTTTCAGAGGGAAAGTCGACTTTCGCCAAAATCGAATTTTTTAGCCGGGTGAACGTTGATTCCAACTATTTAAGCGACGGGCTATTCAGAACTCTCAAAAGTATCCTATTCTAAAAAGAACATAAGCCGTAAGCTGTCGTAACGCTCATTCCTCGAATTTCATTGGTCGAACATTCGGATCCGCCCGCACGTGTTCGACTTCGATCGGCTTTCGGTTTTCGTGTCACGATTTGTCTTTAACACGCGCGCTCAAGCGCGCGATCGTTCTCGTAAGAATAAACATGGAATCTTATTGATCGTTAGCGTCCCAATTACATCAGTCCGCATATGAACTAATGATTGAGAACAGAAAAACTTAAAATACAGAAATCGTTCTTGATAAGCCCTGGTTCGAGCGATTACGGAGCGACGTTGGCAATTTGTTCGAAAAATGCATATGAGGCGATCCATCAAGAAGGTAGCGAAAAGTGTGCAGTGGTCTGTGTGGCGGTAACGACCGCTGTACGCCGCACGGCCAAAAGAAGCCCGAGCGATGTTACTCCTGGCCCTATTGATTTATGGAAATCAAGGTACGGTCGAAGTTCGGGGCCTCCTTGCCCCTCTCTCATTTTTTTCACCACTCGTTCTCTCGCTTCGATCCCCCGTATAAATAATTCGAGAGTTCCGCGAACTCACCGGTGAAATTCTTCGTTCATTCTCCTCTACTCGCTATTCATTCTTTCATCATTTTTTTTCTTCTTCATTTCTGCGCTGACTCGATGTACAGACGCGGAGGGCTGATGGTGAATAACTCCATTCTCTGCGCCATTTCTGACGAGACTGGAAAGGTGCATGGAGACCCTGATGTTGGAAATATGTGGGATATCAAGTACTCATAAAGTTTACGGTGCGGGATTGTAAATTCGGTTTATGACATGTCGGGCCGCCACTACTCTCTGACTATTCGCAGGAGAATAACAAGGACCAAGACGAATTGCATTTTGTTTTTTCATGGATGTTATTATGTGTAATTCAATCATAATTAGGTAGTATTAGAGACAACCCCATCAAATTGCAATATTTATTCGTAAATTTATCAATTTATTGATAAATATTTATTCAATATTGTTTGTATGTGTTTAACAAAAAAGCTGTGTCCAGGTTATGCGTGGTATTGTGTAAAACCCCCAGATGAGCTTCACGAATCTCAAACCCCCCCCGGGGGGGCTGTGCCCCTCTCTGCTCGCTTCGCTCGTTTCCCTTCGTTCGTATTTATGAACAAATAATAATGATGAGGATAATAAACTAGTAGTAATAGTCAGGATGAATTATTCGTTTGATAGGGGCTGAGCCCCCCTCCCCCTATGAACAACAGTAAAAACAACACATTGTCATCAATAGTAATTAGTTATTATCTGAATTGATTGCTTTGCCCCCTTCTCACTCCGTTTGCCGGTTCCAAGGGAGGAGGGGGGCTGCGCCCCTCACATTTAACTGATTAAAACCTTAATTAAAGGAATATCTAGTAATCATTCGGCAGGAGGGGCTAGCCCCCCCTACTCAATTTTCCTATTAACGAATGAATTAATTCATTTTCCTTTTAACCAATTGAAACCTTAATTGAAGGAGTATCTATCAATAAATTGTCGGGGGGGCTGCCCCCCCCTGCTGACTTTCTCCTTGTTCGTCGTTATGAATCAATAATAATACAAATAAATCATGTTATTATTAATAGTAATAATTTAATATTCGATTCGGTGAGGGGGGCTGAGCCCCCCCACCTACTTAATGTCTTTTCCTGAGTAGTACAACTATTCACGTAGGAATATTTTATCTGTTGGTGATATGGGTTTACCTTTTGGAACTGTATAAAACTGTTGACTAATTAAAACCCTCAATTGATTACTAACCTCGCTATTTATCCCTGTATGAATGTAACTCAGTATGTCAAGTGTACGTGGAAACACTGCAATTCGATCTATCCCGTCTGAGGGACTCAGTATGTAAAGCCAATGGCAACAGTCTGGATGGCTATACCTAGTACCTAAATCCCAAGTACAAGAGCGTAATAACATCGCATGATACACCATCATTAATCCGGTTATCCTTCTATACTTCGGGGGAACAGACACCTCGAAATACTGTGTTTCATACAGACGCTTCGGCCAGTAATGGATATATCACTTTTTCCAACATCGAAAATAATATTTGTATACATATTTATGTACCTAGCCCAATTCCGCAAATCAGATGAACGGATTCACTAAATTCATGACATGAAAATCAAGAAAGAGAATTATTTATCTCTTTTTAAATATTGAAACACCAAATTATTTTTAATTATCACTAAAATTCAACAATCTCAATTTAATTTCATATTATGTAATTATGAAGTCATAAATTATTTATAATTTTAATGAATTTTAATTGAAGAATTTTATTTAATAAGTATCAAACACCAGAGTATCATAACGGAGAAAATTTAATAATGAATAAAGAAAATTGAAAAAATTAATTGACGTGAAATTTTCGATAATTGAATATTAGAAGCAGTTGAAACTTTGGATATGAAAATAATTGTTAGATGACAGTCATGTGACTTCATATTTTTTTTTCATAATTTTTTTTATTACATAATATTTGTGTCACAAAAAATGTTGTAAAATTGAGGAATTTCATCGCGGTTTATGTAGTTAGAACAAGACGGTCATATGTCAACGCGATCATAATCTGGTGACAAAAATTATCACAACCGGCATCGTATCACAAAATGAATGCACATCCCTAATTGAACCCCTCAACTACGTATTTTCATTTTCCCAACGACTACATTGAACAGTCACAGCCAATCATATCGTTTGCGTGACGCCACCCCGAGCTCCCGTTCTGATTCGATGATGCGTAACACGAGTAGAAAGGGGAGGAGGAATAAAAAGTGAGGCAGGAAACCAAGAGTGAGAGGTGTACGAGCGATCGTACGGCTGTCTCGATTCCAACGAAACTGATTGCGGTTCATCGATCAATCGCTGATGACGGCGTGAGCTTTACCCCGTCCCCTCCCCTCTGCCCCCCGCCCCCTCCCATCGCCGAGATTGATGAACTCGAGTATTTTCTTGCGTGAAATATCCAACGACTGCGTGGGGATGGGTAACCGTGATGGGCTGATTGAGTGGCGGTTGAACTACTGGAATTCATAATTTGAGGTTTGTTTGGTTTCTACTCACTTGGAGGAACATCTCTCCGTCGAGGTGGTGATGATCGTAGGCTGCTAGCGCCGCCATTTCCCGCGCACGGTAGTGAGTGTCTCGGTGAGAATTTTCCTCTTTATCTTTGTGCATTACAACTGCAACGAAAAATTACAGTTTGTTATTTATTTGTTGTTCGAACATGGAAAAAATATACTTGACAAGTATGAAATATACTCGCTCCGCTCGCCGACTCCCATGTGACCCTCATAATCCTTATTCTGACCCTTGTGACCTTTAATCCGACCTTCATCACGCTTATTTATAATATAGAGCGATTCAAGTAGATTATTCTTGGTTCAAGCATATTTTATACTCGAATGGGGGATGGGCGTTTCAATTCGGGGCTGATTGCTTCGTGTCAGCCCGGGCTGTACGGAGCGCTCTCAAGGGTAATGTAAGGGTCAGACACTAAGTGTGAGAATATAAGGGCCAAAAAGTGGAGGTTAAAAAATGAGGGTCGGAATATTAGAGTCAAAAACTGAGGGCCTGAATGTAAAGGTGAAGGAATGAGGGTCAGAATATAAAAATAAAAAAAGTGGGTGTCAGGCAATGAGGGTCATACTTTTAGAGGGTTTTGACCCTGACATTCTGACACTTAGTGCCTGACCCTTATATTAAACTTAAGAGGCCTTGCTACAACCCGGCCTGATACAAAAAAATCATCTTCGAATTGAAATACTCATTTTTTTTCGTGAATAAAAATATTTTCTTTGAATAAAAAATTCAAGTTATTTTCTAACCATTTACTTCCTGATGCATTTACATATGCAATTTAATTATGTTAATAATTAAATAATTGTTGTAACAATGATAATAATAATGATGAATAAATTTTTGGATTAATTTACGTTGAATTGATTTTTAATTTAATTACTTTGGGGAGTGCAATTTTGTCCTCGAATTCAGTTAATTCAAGGCGTCCGACTTTCGGTGCATCTCATAAAAATGAATGTCCTCGTTCAACAATAATTGAATTATTGATTAAGCCGCGGGAATGCGGGGAGCCATCGTTTAATCCCCATTCATTAAAATTAATCAATCGTTTAAAAGATCCTTTGGAGTTTATAACACCAGTGCCAGGGCATTTTTATCCCTCATAACCAATTATTTCGGCGGTGAAATGAGATGGTCTGCGTTTTGATGTTCATTTTAATGCTACGTACCGACGTAATTTCATTATTTAGTGGTGCGTTTGGTGCCGTGGAGTTTAATTATGCCGGGCGTATGAAGCCGCGACAGGCAGGTGCGCCATTTTCGTGAGTGGAGGTGATGCGCTGGGCAACAGTCATGCCAGCAGTCATGAGGAGCAAAAATTGAATTTGATAGAATTTCTTATTATTCTATTTATAATCAAGTTATTATTTTAGTTGATAAGACAAGTTATAGACACCAATGACCAGTGATTTATTGAAGAATAAGAGATCCCGGCGCGTATCCGGGAGACCCGGGTTCGATTCCCGGCTGGGTGAAGCGGAAATTTTTTCTCTCTAAATTCTAATTCTTTTAGGATTTTTTAATGCCTAAAGAAGGTTAGGCGGTGTTTGAGGTGAATTTGAGAGTGAATTTCTGTGGTTCCCGGTAGCTTAGTCGGTAAGAGTGCCCGGCGCGTATCTGGGAGACCCGGGTTCGATTCCCGGCTGGGTGAAGCGGAAATTTTTTTCTCTCTAAATTCTAATTTTCTTAGAATTTTTTTTTTTTTTTTTTTAGCAACAGTCATGCCAGCAGTCATGAGGAGCAAAAGTTGAATTTGATAGAATTTCTTATTATTCTATTTATAATCAAGTTATTATTTTAGTTGATAAGACAAGTTATAGACAGCAATGACCAGTGATTTATTGAAGAATAAGAGAAAAATCCCATTCACATCAACTGGCGCTGCGACAGAGTGAATTCTGAGTGAGTTATGACAGAGTTATGAAGTTGAAGAATTAAGTTTGAGAATCTTGCACAATTTTATTTCCATATATTTAGATGACTATTCATCTTCACGCCATTCCATTAATTTTAAGGATTATTTTACGTTATGAATTGAATAATTTGGCAGGAAGAAACATTACTGAATGAATTAGAAAATTATCGGTTGATAATGTTGAACTGCTTGATTTATTTTTAGCTCCGTTGATTTATGGGGTTTACGGTTAAAAGATGAACAATCCATGTTTGTTCGGTAATGGATCATTACACGGAAATATAGTGCCGCAAATGCCGGTGATTGGTGGTCATGAGGTTCGATGAGGTTTTAAAGTGTTTAGGAGTTTAGCGATGCGTGGAGGAGAGCACTCGGGGTTGATGCTCGTAAAAGTGACCGGGACTGGCACGCGACGAATACGTTCGGTACACGCGTGTGCCACGCGACTCGTTTCGTCGGGTCTATACATTATGTTGTTGTCAACATTGTAAACATGACAAATGTCAATATTTTTATTTGAATGAACGTCTTACTATGATTAAAAAAATCAAATTCATCGTTAAACAATTCAATTTTCGTTATTACCACTTCAGTCATCCTCATTAATATATGAATTAATGAATTGCAATTAATAAATTATAATTAGTAATTTAATTAATATAAACTTCAAATTCATGATGGCCATGAACAAAAAAATAAAAATCTATCTTATTAAAAAACCCTTTGCAGAATTAATTACAAAAATGATTAATTTCAGCGTTGCACTCATTAAAAAAAAGAAAATTAATTAATGAAAATTCATTATCGAATGGAACAAAAAATATTTCAATTTTTTCGCATGCGATAAAAAAATTATTGAAATAAAAATTAAAAAATTAAATTCTCTCAATAAAACTAATAACGCAGATGAAACTAATTTTCGTAATTACCGCGATTAACAAATTCCAATCAATACTCATTAATAATTAATTTCAGTACCGCACTAATTAAAAATTTGAAAATTAATTAATAAAAATTATTACTGAATCGAAAAAAAATCAATTTTTTCCCGTGCGGTACAAAATAAATTGAAATAAAAAATGGATCAACTCATTTCTCAATCTCTTCGATAACAAAATAATTAACTCAAACTGTTGCACGCTCACCCCGTCACTTATATTACCAATCGCCGTTCATTCGTTTATTCAGACACAAAGGTAAATAAGATGACTCTTGAATCTCCCCGATCTACGTGTCTATTAGGCTCCTCTTTTCCCCCCCATGCCGGCCCACTCTGTCACAATGACTCGTTGATTCTGCGTTGCGCATTGCGACGGGTAGTCGATTGAATGGTCAACCGCACCGGGAGACCCATCAGCGATTATCTCAGCCATCGTTACACGATCGAACGATGATTAATGCGTTTAGGTTATTGCGTATACTGTCAGCCCCCTCTCGCCGTCTTGTATTTAACGTGTGCACGTGTGTTGGGGTTTCGGCTTGCGGCTGTCCTCGGTGACGAGTTTATTTAATCGTCGGGTGGGTTTAGATCATTGTTTGAGTGGGAAATGATAATTTCGTGGGAGAAAATAGGGAAAACTAATTCTGAATTGATTTTTGTCGAAAAACGTTGTTTAATGATTATTTGAAGAGTAGAGGTACAAAATAATTAGAGAAAAAATAGAATGATTATTAATAATTAAATTATTCATGACTGGATTGTGAATTGACTCGAGTAATTGGAAAATTCATTAACGTGTCCAAAAAATTATTGGATTTTTTGCTCTAAACGATTTGTTTTTATAATGTTTATTTCTTTTTTTTTTTTTATTTAAGCTTGCGGTTTATAAAGCTGTAAAAGTAATGTATATTTATATATACATATATACATGTATGAACATCAGGTGTGTTTTACGTTATACAAATATTTTTGGTTCTTGGTGTTGATGTTGAGATTCGGTATTTGTTTACTATATGTTAAGATCACATTTTACTAAGAATTTGTCTATTATTTTGATACATTAATGTTTATTTCTGATATTCATTTCTAATATTTATTATTTTTTACAAAAAAGCAATAAAAATCTTTGGGGTCGATATTTTTTTTGGATAAAATTATCATCAATAATAATGAGCTAATGCTTTTTTATCAGTTACATCATAGATTCATCACAAAAACTTCGAAAAAATTAAAAATCCGTATTTTTTTATTGAAAAACTGACGGAACTCGTCAAATGATTTTATTTCTTGTCACAAAAANTTTTTTTTTTTTTTTTATTTAAGCTTGCGGAAACCTACAGGTTTATAAAGCTGTAAAAGTAAATGTATATTTATATATACATATATACATGTATGAACATCAGGTGTGTTTTACGTTATACAAATATTTTTGGTTCTTGGTGTTGATGTTGAGATTCGGTATTTGTTTACTATATGTTAAGATCACATTTTACTAAGAATTTGTCTATTATTTTGATACATTAATGTTTATTTCTGATATTCATTTCTAATATTTATTATTTTTTACAAAAAAGCAATAAAAATCTTTGGGGTCGATATTTTTTTTGGATAAAATTATCATCAATAATAATGAGCTAATGCTTTTTTATCAGTTACATCATAGATTCATCACAAAAACTTCGAAAAAATTAAAAATCCGTATTTTTTTATTGAAAAACTGACGGAACTCGTCAAATGATTTTATTTCTTGTCACAAAAAAAAAATTGCTCTGCATAATTTTCCTAAACTCTTGTGAAATTTGAATTCGCCTCAAAGGCCGGGGCCTGACGTCCCCGATTAATCAGACGAAGAACAAGTGGAAAACACCGGCTGCCCTCAGACACAAAATCGATCCCTTCACCTTGAAATCAAGCTCCAGCGATCAACAGCCGTGATTGGAGCAGCGAGTCTCGTCCGAGGCGCCAGTTTTCTATCATTCCGTAAATACACAGCATTCAGGATGATGGAAATATGAAGTGGCATATTGGTCTTGCATTTTAACGTTGGAAGGTAGAATAAAGACGAGGGTTCGAGGCTCCTCCTACCTCTCGCAAGGTCGGGCATTATGCATGCCTCTGCAGATTACACACATTATGGTTTTTCTATTCCGGAGTTTCATGCATGAAATTCATTAATATTTTGAGGAACGAGATTATTCCCTGTGAAAATGTTACGGATTTGGAAAAATATCTCTATTTATTTAATCAGAAAGTTGACGGAAAACAACGCAGAGTTCAGAAGAGGAATAAAGTATTTCAGAATTTAAAAGGCACCGAGATTTTTACAACAAATTTTGTTGTAGCTCTTGAAATTCTACGAAAATGGTTTCGATAGGAATTTTTGCAATCTTCGTTAAATTCCCATCTGTTCCGTTAGTATTTTTGAAATGTCTGCAGGGATCGGCGAAAATTGTTACTGAGTAATTTTGAAAGAAAGTTACCATTGATTAATCACAGCTCCTTATTTTTTTAAATTTAAATTTGAAAATAGTTCCTCATTTTCAATTAAACCATTAATTCTAAATATCTGAATTTCATTTTTCGATTGATCAAATCATCATCATTCTTGCGAAGTTGATAACTGATTTACAAAATATTTGAAAAATTGTACAAGACAGTTACGTGATTTTATACATAATAAAATAATGTTAATTCTGTATTACGATTTTGTCTCTCTCAATATCTGTTCTATTTTTTTCGGAAATATCTCGAAATTTCGGACAGTAAAATTGTAATGATTCAATATACCTCTCTTCGAGCTCTCAAATTTCTCCCTGAAATAAATTCTCACCCAGTTCTTGCTCTAGTTCTCTCTCTCCCCCATAAAAAATTCTCCTTAAAATCAACATCAACGCATTTGTCCAACGCATCAACTTGTTTTTCTCTTGTCCTCTAATTTCTTTTATGCATCGCCACAAAAAAGGGGGGAGAGGCGAGGTAGGGAGAGACTGAAAGTGTATGTAGTACTAGTGTATAAAGTAATTCGCCCGGCACACTGATAATGGGCAAGCGAGCCCACGACTCCGCCCTATCCCTGTAACAAACGATACAATCTCTGATTGCGCAACAACCCCGACGAACCCTCGTCTCCTGTCCTCAACAATATGGAGGACACCTCGGGCTTCACTCGTGAAGTATTTATTCATAAATAAAACAAAGGAGAGAAGTGGAATATTTCATTAACTCGGGGTAATTAAATTCCATTCATCAAGTGGTGACGGTGAAATTATTGAAATAGAAAAGCTCTCCATTATGCCAAGTGACGGATGATTATGATTGATGTCGAGAGGTGATGGAAATCATTGGGGAAAATACTGAAAATTTAATCATTTGCAATGTAATTATTATCCATCAATTATTCTTTCAATGAATTCAATAATGATTTATTTTATTTTATTTCATTTCATTTCATTGATTCATCAAAACTGTAATATTAATTAGTACTTCATAATCATAATATCAATAATGATATTGATATGAGATTATTAATTAATTCATGTCAGTTAAATAATTTAATGAAACAATTTTCCTAAAGAATAGATTTAATTGTTTTGAGGAAATGAAAAAACAAGAGAGAGAAATTGACAATTTCATCGTGATTTTTACTGTCTCATTGATATCGAGAGGTGATGGAAATCATTAGGGAAAATAATGAAAATTTATTCGTCAATTATTCTTTGAATTAACTGAATAATGATTCGTTTCATTTTATCGATCCATCAAACCTGTAATATTGATTAATACTTCATAATAATAATATCAATAATGATATTGATATGAAATTATTAATTAATTCATGTCAGTTAAATAATTAAATAAAATAATTTTCCTAAAGAAAAAATTTAATTGTTTTCATGAGATGACAAGACAAGAGAAAAATTCCTAATTCCTTCGTGATTTTTATTGTATTAGAAATAATGGAGGGAACGTTTTATGACGTCAGAGTTTTGTCATCACGAGATCATTCATCATCACCCCCCACTCTTCGGCCTTCTACGCCCGACCCAATGGGTTTCATAACCGAATTAAATATTTCACGTGAAGAGTACACTTCAATTTCGCACATACCGAAGATACATGTGTTATTGTGTGCATGTGAGGCGTGTCGTTAGAGCTGAGGGCATTAAATTTGCAAGATTAATCTGCGCTTTCATTAGCCGCGCTATCGCGGTGGTCGAGGCTGCTCTTCCTCGCGTTCCCATTCGCGTTTCAATTATCTAATTAATCGTCTGATTATGCCACGACGCCGAGATTGAGGGATAAGGCACTCATTCCCATATTTCTGTGGATTTTATTATTTTTTTCATGAATGAAAAGTTTGGCGATAAGGCAAATGAGGAATAATGGAATTCATTGAATTCCCTGATTGTAGAGATTTTTTTGGTATTTAAATTTGGAAAATCTCAGAGCTTCAATTTGAATAGATGTGCTTTGATATTTCAGACTAAAAGATTTCAGTATTTTTTTTCTCTCCAAAGTTTGAATTTCATTTTCAAATTTAAACGATGACTAAACATTTCATGAATTAGAATAAAATTTGAGAAAATTCACATTTTTTTTATTGGAGAGATGCTGCTCTTGAAGATAAGGACTTTTTTTCCATAAATAATTGATGAAAAATAGACTTTCTACAACGATAATTCAGCAACTGATTTCATGATGAAGAAATGAGGTCTCCGAAAGTTTAAACAGTTTCAATTATTCATTTAGGAGAGAAAAACCTTTGAAATGCATTTTTCCAATTTTGAAAAATGTTATTTGATGATGTTGATTATCCATTAACTTTCACCCGCAATTTACCTGTCGATATTATTCGACATTCTTGGTCCGTTATCGTTCAATATCGAGGCTATTGTCAGACGGAAAATACGCCAAGGTGAAATGCCAGAGACAACATCCAACACTCGCTGGTGAATAAGTCAAAGAGAGCAAATACTCGAGGAAACCGAGGCTCTCTCTGATGGTATACGCGAGTGCATCAAGGGTCGGATAATGTATTTTGCATGTACTCGTTTTAACTCCTCTCGAACTTCTTTATTTCTGGTTCTCCTGAGTTTCTTTAGTGGTGCGATTATCGGAATTGGTGGGATAGATCGAATTTTCCGATACAATTATTCGAATATCTACACGGAGAAAAATTTCCGGGAGAAATTCATGTGCTGTGATCATAACCCGGCGCGATTTGAACTCTTGGAAAATCTGTTGTGTAGCGCCAGAAAAATTATTGTGCCCTCAATAATTTTTCCGGTACTGCACAATAACAAAATGAAAAAAAAATTAAAATAAAAAATAATAATAAAATAAAATAATAATAAATATATAAATATAAATAATAATATATGAATATAAACAATAATAAAATAAAAAATAAAATAGAATAAAAAAAAATAAAATAAAAAAAAAATCAATAAAATAAATTTTAAAAAATTTTCTGTTACACTTCAAGACCAACAATAAGTGGACTTGAATCGTTTCACCGCTTCGCTACTGAATCGCTCCATCTTTTCCGGGATCTAATTTCACAGAATCATAAAAAACTACCGAAAACCTCGTCGTTAACCGAATCCCCAAAAAAACGTAAAAATGGCACTCACGAAAATTAAAACTAAATAAATAACCGAAATGTCTCTCCACTCCGCCGAACCGCCATTTATAAACAATCAACCCAACAAGAAAAACTCTATTTTATTTACGCCGAGGGTCACGGAGGGGGAGGGCGCGAGCTTCATCCGCTAATTAAATTCGATAAAATCAGTGGGGCATCCTCTCTCGTACCCTTCAATCCACTCGCCAACCGAGATCATATTCCACCGATCACAGGGAGGCAACGCTGCACGTCCCAAGGTCCCCAAAACACGACATTAATCCACCGGTCGAGTCTCAAACCATCGAGTGTCGAGGAGGGGAATGTGTGCACAGGAGGTGTATAAACGAGTCGGGCGAGGTTAAATGGTGTACATCGGTGGAACAGGAGATACGTTCCTCTTGGGACGTTCGCGTGACTCCTTCATACTCGGACCGACGAAATCACCCCTCCCCCCCCCCTCCCCTCCCGCCCTCGCCGGCGCCCCCTTGCCGTTTCTTCTTTGTTGTGTGTGTACGCGCCAACGCCATTGCACTAATTGCCATTCTTAATCTCATTTGCCGGACGTTATGGGCGAAATTAGATTGAAAATATTGCGGAATAATTTTTTGAGAGTTATTTTTAATTTGAGGGTAATGCCGCGCTGTGTATAGGGTTTCGTAATGATAATTTTATGAAATAAGTCTGGGATCAAGTTACTTTTTTTGGGCGGGTTTGTGAATGGATAGAGGGAATTGTTTGCACTTTAGGAAATTTTTTGAAAATAAATACAGTAAACAATTTTTTCACTGATTTTAAAATGAAAAATGAAATGAAATGATTTTTTTCCCTCCTGACTAGAAATCAATATCAGTGTTCTGAAAATTATTCGTCAACTGGTTACACACTGTTAAAAAAAATTGGTGGAAATTTCCGGAAAATATTTGAAAGTTTTTATCACATTCAAGTTCCAGTGAAATGTCAAGGAAATTTGTCATTGAAAATTGAGAATTTTCTGTAAAAATCACTGAGAACTGTGAATTTAAATTCAATTATTCCCTCAATTATCTATGGCTACGGATAATGCATTATTATTATTATTGAATAAAAAATGAATAAATAAAAATAAAACAAAAATGATTAATCCACTGAAATTTTCGTAATTTCCTAGTTGATTAATTGTTTTGATAATGTTAAATTCCCCAATAAAATATCATTATTTACCGCACAAAATAATGTGAAAGCCCTTCACTTGCAAGATATCCGCAAAATAAACTACGGCAACATTTTCACAAAATTGTTGCTTGATTAATAATTGCGATAATCTCCCTCCAGCATTTTCGCAATTTCCCCCACTCACATGGTCAAAAACCATTACCGCAGATTACAGGGAACATTTAGAAATTTAACTAGAATAAATGTGTCCAATTATTCACCCGAACGAGAAGCTGAATGCCCAGTCATAACTCCAATGTTTTGATGCATCCAGAAATTTCCCATAAATATTTTCCCTGCGACACTGGCTTTCCGTTAATTTTTATCAACTGAATATATTCAGGGATAGTGGATGGGCCAGGTCAGGTGCAAATGAAGTCACATAGTCCGGTTAGGTTCCCAAGATGGGTAATCATTATTCCACCGAGTTTACCCATCTCCCGGAGCCCCATCCAGCGCTATTAATCTCGCTGTTAGTTTGTTAGTAACCCATGGGTGCAGTAACGACGATAAATAATCGAACGGAACGATAATTTTTATCGTTGTTGCGCTAATTGTTATTTACGAGTGGATATAAACTATATCATGGCTTTATTAAGCATTGGAGTCACTGGGCCCTCGCTGTGAGACCGGGGACGGGAGGATCACGTGGTAAATTATAAGGAGAGGGCAGATAGGTAGGGAGAGATGAATACAAAGGTCTTCGGGTGATAAAAGAACAAAAAGCCGCGGGAAAACAATCTTTAATATTTTTCGTCTCAATGAGAAAGTGGCGCAGGAATAAAATATCCGATGACATCTCTGCAAAAAAGTCCGGTGATATTTTTTGCAAATTACTTTTGAGTCGTGGAAAAGTCATAGAATGGTTTTGGCAATTATTTTGTAATCATCTCCGGAAGTGGTTCGTGTGGAGACGATTGTCAACGATTTTTTTATTGTTGATGTTTATTTGAATAAAATAAACGATTTATTGGATTAAAATAAAGTTTATTTAATTCAAATAAACCATTTTTCTGGATGTGGAATTTTCAATTAAATCGTTTCATTTTGGAAATAGTTATAAAATAATCAAGTTTTTTTTGCTTGAAATTTTCGTCTGAAATTTCAGGAAATCTTGTCATTGATAAATTAAATACTCCATTGATTTTCTGTTCAAATGATCTGGGCGTCAATAAAATAATTGATTTTTTAGAAAGGATTTTTCAACAAATTCATAGAAAGGATTATAATTATAATTGTAATTCAACTAAATAAAACAATAATTACAATTATAATTGTAAATATAATAATGTAATTAATTGTAATCATTATTATAATTGTAATTATAATTTTCTTTTTGATTTTTTTTATTAAAAAATTTCTCCTCTCGTTTGTTTATGAAAACCGAAGTAATAAAATATCGAAAATCCCGAGGTACTGCCTCCTGATTTACTGCAAATGACCGAGAAATAACGGGAATAGAATGGGGGTCTGCACAGAGGGATGTTCCCATTGAATTCAAACCACCGTCAGCGATTTACGACGCATCGTTCTCCCCCAAACAACTCGATCGAATTGCTCTCAGCTTTCAAATTGAGAGAAAAAATTAATAAAAGCTGAGTTATCGAAGGGCAATCGCTTGATTTGACTAAAGAAATATCCATGAGGATCGAGATTTTAGTGGCCGCGATTTTAGTATTTCCTCGCTTTTGATCCTCATGAATATTCTGCACTGAGAACCATGAAAATGAGAATTACAACACCATGTCAACAGGGAGGTGTTGCAGTAGTGTGGACAATGCACACCTGCGGGTGTATGGAATCCTCACCGCAGTGTTGTATTACCATGGAAGCAATGAGAAGGAAAAATAAATAAAAGTCCATTACATTGGGTAATATTATATGGAAGTAAAATTCGTCACCAATGAAGCTGAACAATTTTTAAAAATTATGGACATTATTTTGGAAACGTTTTTGATTTTGAAAAAAAAAAAAAAAAAAAAAAAGAAATTAGAAGCGAGTACTTGACGCCATACGTTATGGCGTTAAGTGACAGTAAATAATACTCCATTCAAGAAAAATTCATAAAATTATTCATGAATTCATTCATTACGCATCTTTATTAACAATTGACTTTTTTATGTATCACTAATTTTTGTAACGCATTTACGAGTGTATGAAATTTAATACATTTGAAATTAGAATGAAGAAACGGCCTCTATAGTAAATAAAATGATAGTAAATAATACTTTACGTCCGAAGCCCCAAAACCCGCGTTTATCGGTCCTAGGACATAAAAAAAATTTTCGAATCCCAATCCCAATTTCCATAAGCCTCGACATAGCTTCCCAAGAAATTGGAGACCTCATCTCGCCCCCTCCCCCCGCCAAACCACTGGGAAACGAGACCTGATGATGAAGCAGACGCGCCGACGAAGAAAAAAACTGCCGAGAAATTCAAAATAAACCGAAAAAGAAATGAAGAGGACACTCGACTCGTGAATCTCAGCGACACTGGGGGTCAGAATTCGCGTGGCCGCTCATTAGCATCATAATAACGAGCCCCTATGTCTCAGCGGTTGTATTTACGACTGCGTCGTGGCAAGTTGATGCGTATTGGTGGTGCGTATATCGCGTTAAGGTGTAAGGTAACATCGGATTTCTGTACGACGACCACCCCGGTCGCCATCTCGCGGATCGTGACGCCTCCGCCGTCGGGGCGTGCGCGCGCGCACTGTCTCTCTTCCTGTCTCGGAGGTCGCACTAGTCCGATCGCTTTTGCCTCTCGGAGGAGAGATAGGTGGAGAGAGAGAAAGAGAGAGGGAGAATTCGGGATGAGGAAAAGGGGTAAAAAGTGAGGTTGAGGAATCAGGGAGTGGGATCACGAGGGATATTCATCCCAGAACGTGTTACGTGCGTTATAAGGAGACATTGAGCTTTTATATGGGATTAGCGGGGCGTTAGGCATGTTCACGGGGGTCTTTAATTTTAATTTTAATTTTAGGATATCCATACCGAGGGAGATTCGGGTGGCGTACGCTGTTGGAAATTTTTTGAAGTTTAAGGAACATGCAGGTGAATTCTCAATATTCTGGACTTGAAGTCAAGTTCAGAATAAATTGCTCATGGAATTCCTGATTCATCTTGGAAATTCAATAAGTTTTCAATGAGGGTTTGGAAAATTCGGGAGAAAAGTTGCCTGAATTTTCATGATTTTGAGGAATTTTCGTTGTCGTATGAACCTGAGAAATTAAATTTCAATGGATATTCAGGAAAATTGACTGATTTATCAATAATAAGATCAGTGGAAATTCCATGTAAATTATTTGTTGTTGGAAATTACAAGATTTTTTGCTTGAAATTTCAAGAGTAATTTTCTAACAGTGTATATTACACATTTAGACACTCGATTTAAAAAAAAAATTTCATACCAGGAGTAAATTTAGCAATTGGGCTCGTACGTACAAAAATACAATTTTCAAAATTTTTCTGTAAGTTTTCCTCTCGGAAAAAAATACTTGAATTGAGTATAAAATAATTTATATTCTCACTTGGGAATTCGAAGATGATTTTTTTGTATCGGCCGGGTTGCAGCGAGCTCTCTCAAGTGTAATATAAGGGTCAGGCATTAAGTGTCAGAATATAAGGGTCAAAAAGTGGAGGTTAAAAAATGAGGGTCAGAATATTAGGGTCAAAACATTAAAACTCTTTTTTTAACCCTAACATTCTGACCCTCATTCCTTCATCTTCACAGTCAGGCCCTCAGTTTTTGACTCTAATATTCCGACCCTCATTTTTTAACCTCCACTTTTTGACCCTTATTCTCACACTCAGTGTCTGACCCTTATATTACACTTGAGACCGCTTGGTACAACCCGGTTTGATACGAAATAATCATCCTCGAATTGAAAACACCAATCCCCATACCCGAATTTTTATCCGTGTACAGGCCAATTTTTACATCCGTAGATGTGTGATTTTTGACCGAACGAATTGCAAAATATCCTCAAACAGGTATTTTTCACACGATTACCTTTCATGCCGTAAAATTCGCCACGATTTTCAAGTTAATTTTTATCCAATGTTTCTCTCCCTGCGCAGTTTTAATTCGTAATTAGAGGATTTTATTCCGATGATTTATCGATTCCCTCTCTCCCTTGAGGGTAATTGGGTAAAATAGATGGCGGCGTTAGCGCGTGCCACGATCCACCGCTATCCCCGCAGTCGCGTAATTATGCGGCTCTCCTCCTCCCCCCTCTTTATACGTAGTCGTGAGAGGGTCAACCACCCCTCGATTCTTTTCCCTCCCCCATTTGTCCATTAATCCGAGTACATGTGGGCCAATTAAATCGCGAGATCGACGGGTGATCGGCGCCGGACGTAGCCGATAAAACGGCAGAGCCATAGCCGAGGGATGTTAAAACCCGAGATGTGTCTGGGGTGGGAGGAGGGTTGGGGGCTTTATGGAGGATACAGAGGGACGCGCACGCGCCACCCAACTCGGCTAACCCGGAAGTACTTAAATCCGTCATGGCGCCCACCGGAAACAGCTCTGAGTCACTCCTGTAATCGCGGCTGCCTCACTCTTTCCCTCCACTTCCCCTTTTTGCACCTCCCAAGGATGTATATCGATTTTTCAACTGCGGCTTCTCCTCAGAATGTTCTCAGGCTAAATAACAGTCGTAATTTATCTTTAAAATAAAGGAGAAATGAATGAGGAAAGGGAAAACAGTATTTTTCAGCTATTTCGCATTTCTTCAAAATAATTAATTTGAGTAAAAATACTGATGATTATTATCATGACAATAATCGCAATAATTATTAATTTCATTATTATGCATAAATTGATTTAGAAAACCATTTCTATCGCTCTTATTTTTAGTGTCTTTTTAATGAATTAGGAAAAAAATGAACATTGTTATAACAGTAATCATAATAACTATTAATTTACTTATTATTTTTTAACTGTTAGTTTTCGAGATAAAAAAAATGAATTAAATGTTTTGAATATGCAAATGGGCATACGTCATTTCCATTAATTTCAAATGACTCCCAATAAATATGAAAAATAGTGAGAATTACAAAGACCTATATTCAACAGCAATAAAGAATAAAAAAAAATTGAGGAAATAAAGCAGAGTTTTTACAACATCTGGGGAATGAATACAGAAGGAATGTGAATTAGTATAATATTATGAGGAGACGGGGAGGGGGTAATAAGTAGCGTGAAATTCGTCCTGCAATGAGTTAATGAGACGCAGAAATACCGGAGTACTTCTCATTGAAATATTCAACGTCTCTCGCGTGACGTGGCGGGCCTAGTCCCAACGAAAGTTCTGCACCGATGGGGGATATGCGAATGTGCGAGAAAATAAATATTTTTTTACGCCAGTTTACGGTGTTTGTTTTAAGGAGAAACGAGTCCAGAGTGTGAGGTGTGTTTTTGCGTCGTTTCGGAGAGTTGAAGGAACGGAGGAGAATTCAATACCGATATTTAATACTCGGGACGGGGTACGACGGGTACGCCGTAGGTTTCGCACAACGGGCGCACGGGGACGGCTGATCTGGACGCTTTAAATCCGAGTGCAGTGAATGCAGAGTGAAATTCATCTTTCGATGGTCTGATTGAGATAAAGAGGAAATTTCTAGAGTTTAAAATATGGGGGATGGGTGTTTCCATTCGAGGATGATTATTTCGTATCAGACCGGGTTGCACCAAGCGCTCTCAAGTGTAATATAAGGGTCAGACATCAAGTGTGAGAATATAAGGGTCAAAAAGTGGAGGTTAAAAAATGAGGGTCGGAATATTAGAGTCAAAAACTGAGGGCCTGAATGTAAAGGTGAAGGAATGAGGGTCAGAACGTTAGGGTTAAAAAAAGAGGGTCAGAATATTAGGATCAAAAAATTAGGGTCAGAATATAAAAGAAAAAAAAGTGGGTGTCAGGCAATGAGGGTCATATAAGGGCTGAAAGCGGTGATCAAGCATAATATATGACTTATATTTAGACCCTCATTGCCTGACACCCACTTTTTTTACTTTTATATTCTCACCCTAATGTCTTGACCCTAATATTTTGACCCTCATTTTTTTACCTCCACTTTTTGACCTTACATTCTGACAGTTAGTGCCTGACCCTTATATCACACTTAAGGGCTGATACGAAATCATCAAAAATCCAAAATTATTGTCAGTGAAGATATTCTTATGAAAGGTATTTACGACGTATTATGGCTGAGCGTGGCTGGTGTCTTCTCTTCGCTGTGTAGGAGGCACCACGCCGGCCCGAGAATCGATACCGTCTGGCACAGTAAAACCCGTGGCCTCTTCCTCAATTTCTTCCTGAAATCCAGGGTAATTTTCTCTTCCCACCGAGTCTCCCCGCTACCCGTCATACTGCAGTTAATTTCACAATGAATTTTTCAAGTCATGACAAATCCAAGAATCCACCCCAGATAATTTTCAAAATGTCGTCCGCAAAACTGGGTGAATAGACGGAAATCACTGAGGTATTTAAGGCGCCGTCAGGGGGCGTCGAAAAAAGTCAAGAAANCGGTGGCCTGGCGTAGTGGTTAAGGCCGTTGCCTCACAACGGATAGGTTCCAGGTTCGATTCCTGGCCGGGTAGAATGGTGAGATCTAACCATTTTTAAAGTCTTGATCAATCGCCATATAGTCTCATCAGACTCGAAGCGATATAAAATAAGCATAAAAAAAAAAAAAAAATTCTTTGATTTTTTCAAAAGCCATGTGCAAAATCACAGATAGCCTAGGAGAATGGCTGAAACCCAGGAATTTTTCTAAAAAGTGCATTTTAACATGGGCTCTTATGGGAATTCGGGCAAAAAATATATTAAAAATCTTAAAAAAGTTGCCATTTTCCTGAAATTTTGTGCTTGGGTGGAGTTTTCATGGAGGAATATAAAAAAAATTAATCCAAGTGGCCTAGGAGAATTGTTCAGACGAGATAATTCAAAAACTCATGAAAAATAGGAATTCTGCGTGCGCAACATGGAATAACGACAACGTCGAGGTTAGGAATCGTGGAGGGGTGAGCGCGGCAAATACGAATGGAGTTGTGATGATTTTCTATCCATATTATTTTCCAATTATCCAAAAGACAAGCTAGAAAAATAAAATAAGGCATGAAATATGTGGGAAACAACAGAAAAATTATTAAAAAAATATTTCGAATGCAAAAATGATCGAAATAGATTGAAAATTTGCAATTGAAATATCGTTTTTTTGTTCAGCGATTGGTTTCCTGCGGGGGAACAATAGATTCCCCTCCGTCTCACCTCCTGAA